>NC_029788.2:2526628-2528130 GCF_000816755.2 Arachis ipaensis | reverse complement strand
TGAAAGTAAAACAATAATTTTTTTTTTGATAAATATTTAATAAAACAAAACTAAAACACATAATAAAAATACATACAAATACGCTGAAATTTTTTCTTGAGATCAGTCATGTGCTCGCTATTAGTTATTCTGAAATAGTAATCAGCATATGTGCTCTGATCGACACAATTTGATGGATTTGCTGTGCCAATCGCCAATACAGTTGCAGGACCTTCTGTTCTTTGACCATTGCGGATCTCACTCACAGATACCATCTTTTCTATTAGTTGTGTTTTTTCGATAGCAAAGCTTCGCTATGTTCTTTGGAATAGCAAAGCTTATTAGCTATGTAGTTTGATATTTTGGTGAAGACTTAGACAAGGAGAGGAGGGATATTTATATGCATCAGATTAGGGGCATATTTGGAATTAAATGGTCGAATTGGAACATATACATAAAACGTGCTCATTATTGTCATTATTGTCATTATTGTGTGTGGATGGCGGCTCAGATTGTGGCTAAAATTTTTATATATGGATAATTTTAATGTGAAATACAAAAATATTTGATGATTTTGGTGTTCTACAGGATTGTGGTAGTAGCACAAAACGTCACTAACGTTTTGTAATAAAAAAAATTTTTTAATCATCAAAGAACAAAAAGTCACTGACGTTTTGTTAAAAAAATATTATTTTAATTGAAGAAACACAAAACGTCATTGACGTTTTGTAAATGGCCATAGTTGTGTTCAACACACAGTTTAGTTCATGATGAAGGATTTCACAATAAAAATTTAGTCAAATCAGTTAAATTATTTAATGGCTCTCAATTATTAACTTCACGTGAAGTCGAGTGTAACTGAGTATCCACCTAAAATTTTATATATGTGAGGCTATTTGAACAGATGCAGTAGACAGTTGGACAGCACATGCTTCGTTAGTACCATTTATCTATGTCATGTAGAAATCTCTTCGAAGCAAAAATGTTTGTGTTATTTATTAATTAATTAAAATATTTATAAGTGATGGTGATGTTATCATTTTTTATATAAATTAAACTTCATTATTCAAAGTGAACATAATGTTAGTTTGACTGGGCGTGTGAGGAGTTTGGTGGATACAATGGAGTTTACCACCACATATGAGTCTGGTATTAATTAATTACTCTTGCTTCTTGACCAAATTAAACAATAACATAATTGACTATATTACTTTATAGTTTTTATTAGATAGATATTTTACAACAAGAAAAACAGTACAAAAAGAGAGTTTGATGTAGTTTAAGGAAACCGCAATAGTTTAAATAAGGAGTTAAAATCTGATAGCTAATTAGGGTGTTATTAGTTTTTTAAAAAATTGGAAAGTGGGTTTATAAAAATTAATGTAATTAATATATTAAATTTAAAAACTAATTAAAAATTGATAATTTATTGGCTAAATAACATTTTTCTAATTTTACGATGCTTTTAAAAAAAAATATTGCAATAATACATTTGTTTAAGATATATCAGTAAAGTAAATTAT
>NC_029788.2:2523281-2523645 GCF_000816755.2 Arachis ipaensis | reverse complement strand
TTTGATTACAAAGAATCATATAAAAAAAATAGAGATTAATTATAATATCTTTTATTTCTAAATCTATAGAAGAAGTATTACAACACAGAAACATATCTTCTTTTCTTCTCATAATCGGTTTGAATGCTATTTGAAGTTGTAAATATTTTTATAAATGAAAGGCTCTCGTTGTATCTTTATCATAGACTTACGAAAACATAAACAAAATACCTAAAAAAAGGACTAATACATTACAAAAGAAGAGAGAAATACCACAAAAGAGTAATTGGATAAAGTAAGCGAGAGTGTGACACTAAAGAGAGAAGAAGAAGAGAGACGAAAAAAAAAAAAGAAAAAAAAGTTAAAGAGAAGAGGGATAGAAGAG
>NC_029788.2:2519056-2523106 GCF_000816755.2 Arachis ipaensis | reverse complement strand
ATGTTATCTATTTAAAAAAAAAATTTAACATTGTACTTATAAAATATGAATTTCAATTAACAAAATTACTTAAATATTAAAAAGTTATCTAAAATTTTTAAATTATTCCTCCTAATTAACTAAAACCTAACCTAATCAATCCAAAAATTTAATCTCGTCTCACCCTCAATAATCTTATCCCCAATCTTTCGCCAAAACCATTCCACCCAAGAAAGAGAAAATAGATCTAGGAACAACCAAGAAACATTTGAAGAGCAAGCTAATAGGGACGGCGGTGAATGCAACCTTTGCATCCGCAGAAGTCAGAACACACGTTCAACACCCGCAAAAGGCAAATGATTCGATGATTTCATAACGTTTGAATTATTAAATGGTCTATAATAAAATATGTTTTTAAAATTTTTCAATAACGGCTAAATAGTTTATTTCTAATTTTAATTACAAATTAATCTCATATATTTTATTTAATTATAAAAATTAATTTTTATTTTATAAATTATTATTTTATCATTCATCTATTATGTTTATTAATAATAAAAAAAAAACAATAACGAATTAGATTTTTCATTGATCGTAATAATTTTTTGGCCATCCCAATGATTAAAAGTTTATCTTTAATCCATTACATCCGTCGAGGATTTTGAAATCGTATTTCTTAAAAAATCAATCGATTGAATTAACAAAACAATCAATTGAATTTTAGGTTTCCCATAACTCAATCGATTGGACTTCAGGTTACCACAAAACAATCGATTGAAAGTTGCAAGGCCGTATGATTTTCGCAAAAATCAATCGATTGGTCATATTACCCAATCGATTGAACGACGACTAGAATATGGGTTTTTTATAATTCAATCGATTGTTTATATTACCCAATCGATTGAAAGCCGCTATTAAAATGATATATGAAGGTTTAATCGATTGGTATGACAATACAATCGATTGAATTTTGTACGTGACTAATGGTATATTCCAATTCAATCGATTGAAATGTGACGTAAAATAAGTTTTTTTCCGCATTCAATCGATTAGTAGGATAATCCAATCGATTGAATTTTGAATCGCGCCGTTCTCAATTTTCATATCGTTTTTATAAATTTTGAATCGCGCCGTGACTAGTGGTTTATAAATCGATTGAGTTATGAAAAATTTGAAATCAATCGATTATTTTGTTAATCCAATCGATTGATTTTCTAAGAAACACGGTTTCAAAATCCTCGACGGATGTAATGGATGAAAGATAAATTTTTAATCGATTGGAATTGCCAAAAAGTTATTACGATCAATGGAAGATCTAATTAGTTATTGTTTTTGTTTTTTATTAATAATAAACATAATAGATAAATGATAAAATAATAATTTATAAAATAAAAAATAATTTTTATAATTAAATAAAATATATGGGATTAATTTAAAATTAAAATTATAAATAAACTATTTAACAGTTATTAAAAAACTTAAAAAATATATTTTATTATGAAACTATTTAATGATCCAAACATTTTGGAACCATCGAATCCGGTGCCATATAAAAGCCAGCAGCTCTTCAACGATGTAGACATGTTACATGTTTAAATGTTTTGTTACATGTTAAATGTTTTATTACATGTTTAAATTATTATTTTGTTACATGTTTAAATGGTGTGGAATGTTCTAACTAGAAAATTATTGACGTTGTTTGTTTAGATAAAGGTATAGAAATACAAAATTATATTTGATAAATAAGATATTGAATAGAAATATTATGTCTATAGACTCACAAGAAAAATACAAAGACAGTAATAATAATACAACTTATGTTTTTTTTATTATTTTTATTAATTTTTTTTAATTATATTTTTTTTATTTTTTTTCTCATTTTTTTTATAAAAATAAATTGAATTTTCATAATTTGTTCTAATTATTACTAAACAGAATACAATAACACAATTTTTTGGTCGATATCTTTTGTATCTTGTTCTCAATAGCTTATCTTGTCCTATTCTAAAAAACAAACGCAATTATCAGTTGTGGCGTTTGGCCATGAATGCTTTCCGCTCAAACTTTAAATAGTAGAGACTATAAAGCACCACACGTTTGGACACACTTAAATAATCTATGTGTGTTATGAGAAAAGAATAAATCGATCCCTGACTTTTTGATTCGCGGATATTTAAGTCCCGATGATTTAAAAATACATTTAAGTCCCTGACCTTTTCAAAATCTGGACATATCAATTTCTGAGTCTAATTTGTTTAATTTTAAAAACTCTTTCACGTGTGCATCCGTATTAACCAAGTCAGTACAACGGGAGTCACGTTTAATTTTTTCGTTGAGTCTGACAGACCCAAGTGAACATGAGGGATCAATATGTCTAGGTTTTGAAAATGTCAGAGATTTAAATATATTTTCAAATCCTGAAGGACTTAAATGTCTACGGATCAAAAGGTCAGTGACCTATTTATCCTTTTCTCTATTTCTTTTATTGTATCATACATAGCAACTTTTAGCATGCTATCTTAGAATTGTGATTAGGGGAATATAAGATTGAATACCGCTAGGAAGACAATGAGAAATCTTAACAATGTGTACCATGGACTGGTTATTTAGCCCAATAGAGATAAATAATAAAAATCACTTCACATATTACCTAAATTCAAAAACTTTCATCCAGTTATTTCACATCAAATTTCAAATTTTTAAAAAATTCAGTTAGTTATTTCAAAAAAATAACCATCTAAAATCTAAATTTACTAAAACATTTCACTCCAATACTTTCTTCTTTTTCAACCGGCAGTCACCCAATCTTCATCAATAATCATCACACTTCACCGCTGCTTGGCTTGCCACACGTCACTCACCCTTAGTAAAAATAACCATCCACTTAAGGATAAAAATAATCATCCACATACCTAATGAATTGAACATCTAATATATTTCAATTATATATAACTAAACTCAATCCAATCAAAATAATCATCTGCATAAAAATTAAAATAACTATCCGCATACCTACTAAAATGAACATCTTAAATTAACCATTAAAATAGAAGAAGAAGAAGATGATGAATAAACAAAATAAACAACTATGATCATCCAACAATTTAATTTTTATTAAAAAAAATGTATAATTTGACACATGAGTCTTATGATTTGATGTAACCATAAAATTAGAGAAAAAAAAAAAGAAAAACAAAAAGCTTGAACAGATGAAAAGACATAAGTGAGAATCAAAAGTAAGCAATTGAGTGTTTGATTTGATATTACTTTCTAGTACGCGTGCGTTACATCTACCATACTCACGCGGTTAATTCAAACAGCGGCGTCGTTGAACTTTTGACGGCGTTGGCTGGAGTCTGCAGCAGCGTTGGCGGCACGATCGGCCAGGAGGAGTTTCAACGCGTAGGTGAGACTACGGCAGCAAGAGGGACACCAGAAATTGAAAGCATATGATGAGAGTAGGAGCAATCGTCCGTATTGTGAATGCGTTTAATTGTTATGGACGACGGTAGAACTATGGGCGACAGCAGCTTAGCAGCGCGGCACCGGTAAAATAGGAAGAAATTGGATGAGAAGAAAGTTATATTAAATCGAAAAGAGAGAGACTGTTTTTAGGTAACTGTTGTAAATTCTTATTCTTATTATTTAATATTAATTTTAATTTTATTTCTATTATACACGTTATATGTTAAATTCATTGGCTCTCATATTTTCCATACTTTCTCTATAAGAATTTATATATGTGACGGCTATTTGAACAGATGCAGTAGGCAGTTGGACAGCACGTGCTTCGTTAGTAGGGCTGGAAGTGAGTCGAGCTGAGCCGAGCTAGACCAAGCTCAAGCTCGACTCACGAAAATTGAGCTTGGCTCACGACTCGACTCATTAACAATCGAGCTTATTTCTTAAGCTCAAGCTCGGCTCACCAAAAGCTCACGAGCTGGCTCAAATAAGAGAAACATAGATACATAATCTATAATTTTATATCAATAAATTATAAATTTTTTATTTATGTCCTATATTAAAATTATATGTAAAAAATAAATATAAATATTAAATAATTAAGATTGT
>NC_029788.2:2508986-2519051 GCF_000816755.2 Arachis ipaensis | reverse complement strand
TGAGTGGATCTGCGCCTTGGGGGCCTCCGTCCGACTTGTGAGTATGAACGAATGGGGGTGGTACCTGCAAAGACACTCCGATGCCTAAGTCAGCAAGGGTGTGAGCAGGTCTAAAGAGTATTGGGGCCTCTGAGATACCTGAGAAGTGTCAGTGTATTTATAGTGGTGAACCCATAACCACCGTTGGTGTAGTTCCGTTATTCATGGGGAATAACCGTCCCTTTATCTTAGGGAGGTTGAGATATGGCTCCAGGAAGTGGGTAGAGAGATTTTAGGGGCAGTTATCCTCTTGAGGGAGGGTTTATCTGCCAGCTGATCCTCGTACCGACTTCTTTAGAGCAAGTCGTGAAGATAGCCGACTTCGTGGCATCTGGTTTGCGTAGTGTGAGGCTCAACTCTTTTGGGTTGGGCCTTTTTACTTGGATCCCGGGCCTTAACGTTGGGCCAGGGTATGAACAGTGCCCCTACTCGAGCCCAATTTCTCTTCAAGATTTGGGTTCGAGTATTCTACTCGGGGTCGTAGCCGACTTGTTGGGGGACTGACGTGATGGTCTGGAACCGGCGTGTCTGTTCGTGACCTTTTGGTTCTTACAGTTACGTCTAATCAGACGTCGCGTCCGTTAGGGATTTGCGTAGGGATTGATGGCCTTGGTAACGGTGCATTTTTATTAATGACTGCTCCGTTTTTACTATTGTGCCCCTAGTACATTTATAAATACTTTCCCTCCCTTTCGTTGTTTCGTTTCTGCGATTTTTTGAATTTCCTCTTCTTCTTCATTTGTTCGTGGTGTAACCTCCGTTTGAAGGCTTTCATATTCATTTCTCTCACTCCCAGACAAAGGTTAGTCCTTTTCTTCTCCACGAAAAATGTTTCTTGTTTGCATGCTTTTATTTCTTAGAGAGAAGTTAGTTCGTAGGTTCTGACTCCGTATTCTCCTTAGAGACCATATTTTTTATTTTTCTTTTCCTTTTTCCTTTGTAGGTTTTTCTCACCTTTTTAGGAAAAACAATGGCCTCCGTAGAAATTCTTGCTCAATGGGTCGATGTCACGGTTTTAGGAGACGAACCTTTGGTTGACGCCGAATTTATCACCCACCTTCGCACTCATCACATGCTTTGTACTTCTGTGGAGGATGAGCCGAAGTATGAGTTAGTGGTCCCAGGTCCGGAGGACCGGGTGTGCTTCGGGAGGGTCACTGAGGCGGCCCCTCCTTTCTTTTTTATGTACGAGAGCATGATTACCCGTTTGGGTGTTTTTCTTCCATTTTCTGACTTCGAAATGTCTGTGTTGCGTCACTGTCGAGTTGCTCCTACTCAGCTTCACCCCAACTCTTGGGGTTTTTTGAAAATTTACTAGTTTATCAGCCAAGCCCTGGAGTTTCCGACTTCCTTGAAGATTTTCTTCTATCTTTTCCATATGACCAAGCCCTTCAGTGGGCAAAATAATAAACAACAATGGGTGTCCTTCCGGGCTATACAAGGTCGGAGGGTTTTTACCATTTTTGATGAATCTTTTCATGACTTCAAAAATTATTTTTTCAAAGTGCAAGCTGTAGAGGGTCACCACCCCTTTTTCGTGGATGAGAATTCTTCCCCTCGCTTCTCTCTGTATTGGTTGGAGGCCTCCCCCTGTGAGAAATATGGTCTGGACGACCTGGATGAGGTGGAGGCAGCCATTGTGGGGTTCCTCCGAGAAGTATGGGGGAGGGCCCCATATCTGGATACTAAAAAATTTCTCCAAGGGTCTCCGACCTTTGTTCAGACACAATTAGGTAGCTTTTATTTGTTTTATTGGATTTCCGACTTGTCTGACTATCTTTTTCCGTCTTGTCTAACCTTTTGGCTACTACTTTTTTTTATAGAGATGGCGAGGAGGAATTCGAATGAGTCTTACCAGAGGGTCCAGGAGGCTAGGGCGAGGTCCCGTGCCAGGACTGGTGGTGCCAGGGCAGTTATCTCTCCCCCTCCTCCTCCCCGAAATTTGGGGACTCCTTCTGAACCCATTGTGATTTCTTCTTCAGCCTCTTCTCAGCCGCCCCCTTCTCCCCGACCTTCTCCTGAGCCAGAGAGGAAGAAGTGCAAGGCTTTGGAGCCTGGCCCTTCTTTGGAGGGTGAGGTTAAAATGGATGCCTCTGCATTCATCCGGAAATACATCTACCCCCATATCCGTATAGGTATGGATGATGTTTCTGTCCGGAACCACCTTACCTCTCTGGCTGAGGAGAGTATTAGGGCGGCGGGGGTCTGTGCCAAGCTCTTAGATATTTTCGAGAAGACCCCTCTTAGATCTTTGGGTTCAACCTCAAAGGTTGAAGAGCTAGAGGGAAGGCTTCTCATGTATCAGGAGCATGAGAGGGAGTTGAAGAAGGAAATTATCAATTTAAGGGAGGAGAGAGACAGCCTTCGGGAGAAGGAGAGCAAGCTGCAGGCTCAGTGTAACATGGAGGTGGGCTTGAGGAAGATAGCACAGGAGAGTTACCAGAGCTTGTTCGAGGACCTTGTGGTCGTTAAAAAAGATTTGCTGAGTGCTCGGACAGCCTACACCGAGTTGGAGGACTCTATTGCTGAGGGATCTGAGGAGGCCTGGAGGGTTTTTAAGGAGCAAGTCGGGGTCATTGCCCCTGACTTGGATCTTTCTCCTTTAGATCCCGACAAGATTGTAATTGATGGGGCCATAGTTGATCCCCCAGTTCCCAGGTTGTCACCGAGTCAAATTTGAAGACTCGGGGGCAAAGAATCATTGAGTCCCCTCCTCGTTCGAAGGATGCTCCGAGTTCCTCGAAGCCTCAAGGGTCCTCCTCTCCGACTCCTATGGATACTTCTTTCCCTGCTCCTGACGCTGCTCCGACTATTCTTCCTGGTTCTGGTGGTGATCCGTCTACTCCTCTGAAAAAATAACTTTGTTGGCTATATGGGGGCCCGGCCTGTGGGTCCCCCTTTTTTAAACTCTTTATTGCTTGTTGGTGATGATAACTTAATATTTCTCTGGCCCCTTTAAGGCCGTAGACAAAATATTTATAAGTACCCTTTTTTGGATAAGGGTTTAAGTTAAAAAAGAAAATACCCTTTTTGGTATAAGGGTTTTTAGTTACCTTTTTGTGTGCATGCTTTTTTGTTTTAGGTTTTGAAAAAACCTTTTTTATCTTTGTTTTGAAAAACATTTTTCTTGGCTGACTGTCCCTTTCTTTAAGTTTTCCTTAACAACTCGGGACAGCCTTTTGCCTTGGTGCTTTCAATAGGTTTCCTGATCTCTTTTTGGTATTCCTTATACTCAATTTTTGATTTATCGAGCTCTTATGATTTAGGTTATTTTTGCGATGCGTTTCCTTGTTTCTCGGTTTTTCCGACTTGTAAGTCAGATAATTTCTGAGTTTATTACGATCGACTTTTATAACCTCTTTACACCGACTTGTACCTCGTCGTTTTATCCTGACGACCATCTAGGTCGGTTCATGGGATTTTCATGCTTTGTCGAGCTTAAGTCGGCGCGTTTCGTAGAAAGAAAAAACTAGAAGGAATTTATAAGAGATATTTGTAAAATAAAAAAAGATCTTTATTTATTGGGGAGATACCTTATTGCTACTAAGGGTTTTTGGCAGCCTATTTTCCCTTAGCCTCTACTATGATGCCTCGTTAAAAACCCTTCTCCAGAAAAAACCCTTTTACTTTCGGGAAAAAATCGTGAAGTTGGGAAAAGAGTACATCAGGGAGTAGAGTTCGCTTTTAACTGTAGTACCTTTTCATATTACAAGCATGCCACAACCTTGGTAACTCGGTGCCATTCAGGTCGGTCACTTTATAATAACCTTTTCCTAAGACTTCATTGACTTTGTATGGTCCCTTCCAATTAGCAGCGAGTTTTCCTTCCCCTGATTTGTTAACTCCAATGTCGTTTCTGATCAAGACCAAGTCATTTGGGGTGAAGGTTCTTCGAATGACTTTTTTGTTGTATCTTGTAGTCATCCTTTGCTTCAACGCTACTTCTCTTATCTGGGCTTCTTCTCGGACTTCGGGGAGCAAATCGAGCTCCTCTTTGTGCCCCTGTATGTTTCCGATCTCATCATGGAGAATCACCCTTGGACTTTGTTCGCTGATTTCTATTTGTATCATGGCTTCTACACCATAGACTAATCGGAAGGGCGTTTCTCCAGTGGCGGATTGGGGCGTTGTTCTGTAGGCCCATAACACTTGTGGGAGCTCCTCGGCCCAGGCTCCTTTTGCATCTTGTAGCCTTTTCTTCAGCCCTGCCAGTATGGATTTGTTGGCTGCCTCGACTTATCCATTTGCTTGCGGATGCTCCACCGAGGTGAACTGGTGTTTAATCTTCATACTGGCCACCAGGCTTCTGAAGGTAGAGTCGGTGAACTGGGTTCCATTATCTGTAGTGATGGAACATGGTATCCCATACCTTGTGATAATATTTCTGTAGAGGAACCTTCGACTTCTCTGGGCTGTGATGGACGCTAGTGGTTCTGCTTCTATCCATTTTGTGAAGTAGTCTATTCCCACAATCAAGTATTTGACTTGTCCCGGGGCCTAGGGGAAAGGGCCTAACAGGTCCATCCCCCATTTTGCAAAGGGCCATGGGGAAGTTATACTGATTAGTTCCTCAGGGGGAGCCACGTGGAAATTTGCATGCATTTGGCATGGTTGACATTTTTTCACAAATTCCCTGGCATCTCTCTGCAAGGTCGGCCAATAGAATCCAGCTCGGATTACTTTCCTGGCGAGCGACCTGGCTCCGAGATGATTTCCGCAGATCCCACTGTGGACCTCCTCTAATACCTCGGTGGTTCTCGAGGTCGGTACGCACTTTAACAATGGTGTTGATATCCCTCTTCTATAGAGAATATTTTTCACCAGAGTGTAGTGTTGTGCTTCCCTCCGGATTTTCTTAGCCTCTTTTTCCTCCTTGGGGAGGATGTCGAATTTCATGTATTCGACCATGGGGTTCATCCATTCGAGGTTTAGTCTGGTTACCTCAAGGACCACTTGCTTTTCCTCCGTTTTTACCACAGAGGGTTCCTGGAGAGTTTTCTAGATCAGGCTTCTGTTATTCCCTCCTGGCTTGGTACTTGCTAACTTGGAGAGGGCGTCTGCTCTGCTATTGAGATCCCGAGTTATGTGTTTGACCTCGGTTTCTGCAAAGCGCCCGAGGTATTCCAAAGTTTTTTCCAAGTATCTCTTCATATTTGGGTCTTTTGCCTGATACTCTCTGTTTATCTGGGAAGTCACTACTTGGGAATCGCTATATATCATCACTTTTGTTGCACCGACTTCTTCTCCCAACTTTAATCCAGCAATCAGGGCTTCATATTCTGCCTGATTATTTGAAGCTGGGAATTAAAATTTGAGGAAAACCTCTATTTGGGTTCCCCTTTTGTCCACTAATATTATGCCTGCACCGCTTCCTGTCTTATTTGAGGATCCATCTACATAGAGTTTCCATGAAGTTGGCTTTTCCTCTTGATCTCCTGCACATTCTGCTAGGAAGTCGGTAAGGCATTGGGCTTTAATTGCCGTCCGAGTTTCATACCTCAAGTCGAACTTGGAGAGCTCTATTGCCCATTGAACCATTCTCCCTGCAACATCCGTCTTTTGGAGGATTTGCTTCATGGGTTGGTTCGTGCAGACTCTTATTGTATGAGCTTGAAAGTAAGGCCGTAGCCTTCGTGAGGCTACCACTAAGGAGTAAGCAAACTTCTCTAGTTTGTGGTACCTTAGCTCGGGGTCTTGTAGAACTTTGCTGATGAAATACACCGGATGCTGACCGACTTCATCTTCTCTTATCAGGGCTGACGCGACCGCCTTGTCTGCTACAGATAAGTATAGAACGAGGTCTTCTCCAACTACAGGTCGGGTCAGAATCGGAGGTTGACTCAAGAATCTTTTGAACTCCTGGAACGCCTCTTCGCATTCAGGAGTCCACTCGAACTGACATCCCTTTCTCAATAAGGAGAACAGTGGAAGGGATTTTAGTGCTGATCCTGCCAAAAATCTGGAGAGGGCTGCAAGTCGGCCGTTTAGCTGCTGGACCTCTCTTAAGCAAGTCAGGCTTTTCATTTCCATGATAGCTCTACACTTATCGGGATTTGCTTCGATCCCCTTTTGTGTCAGCATAAACCCTAGAAATTTTTCAGCTTCTACCGCGAAGGTACACTTTGCGGGATTTAGCCTCATCCCGTGTGACCTTATGGTGTCAAATACTTGCGAGAGGTCTGTTAAGAGGTCGGCTTCTTTCTTGGTTTTCACCAGCATGTCGTCTACATAAACTTCCATTAAGCTCCCAAGGTGGGGAGCAAACACTTTGTTCATCAGCCTTTGGTATGTGGCTCCCACATTTTTTAATCCAAATGGCATGACCACATAGCAAAAATTTGCTCTGGGCGTGATGAATGATGTTTTCTTCTGGTCTGGCTCATACATCGGGATTTGGTTATATCCCGAGTAGGCATCCATGAACGACAAGTATTGATATCCCGAGCTGGAGTCTACTAGGGTATCAATACTTGGTAGTGGATAAGGGTCATTGGGACATGCCTTATTTAAGTCGGTATAGTCGACACACATTCTCCATTTGCCATTTTTCTTCTTGACTAGAACTACATTTGCTAGCCATGTTGGATATTTAACTTCTCTGATGAAGCCGGCTTCTAGGAGTGCCTGCACTTGCTCTTCCACTGCTAGGAATCGTTCTGGGCCGAGCTTGCATCTTCTCTGTTGTACAGGTCGGGACCCTGGGTATACCGAGAGCTTGTGGGACATAAGCTCAGGGTCTATCCCGGGCATGTCAGAGGCTTTCCAGGCAAAGAGGTCGGAATTGTCTCTTAGGAGCTTAATCAACCCTTGCTTTAGGGTTTCCCCTAGGTTGGCTCCTATGTTGGTGTTTTTTCCTTCCTCTTTGCCGACCTGTATTTCCTCAATTTTTCCTCCCGGCTGTGGTCGCAGCTCTTCTCGGGCCCTTGCACCGCCGAGCTCTATGGTGTGGACTTCTTTGCCTTTTCTTCTTAGGTTCAGGCTTTCATTGTAGCACTTTCTTGCTAACTTCTGATCTCCCCTCACCGTTGCTATTCCTGCTAGGGTCGGGAATTTCATGCAAAGGTGCGGAGTTGACACCACCGTTCCGAGTCGATTAAGGGTAGCTCTGCCGATCAAAGCATTATATGCTGACCCTACGTCGATGACTATGAAGTCTATACTCAGAGTTTTGGATTTTTCCCCTTTTTCAAAGGTAGTGTGTAGGGGTAGAAATCCTAGCGGTCTTATTGGTGTGTCGCCTAGTCCGTACAAGGTGTCGGGGTAGGCTCTTAACTCTTTCTCCTCCAACCCTAGTTTGTCAAAAGCGGGCTTGAAAAGGATGTCCGCTGAGCTCCCTTGATCTACTAGGGTTCTGTGGAGATGGGCATTGGCTAGGATCATAGTAATTACCACTGGATCATCATGCCCAGGGATTATTCCTTGCCCATCTTCTCTTGTGAATGAAATGGTGGGGAGGTCGGAAGACTTTCCTCCGACCTGGTAGACTCGCTTGAGATGCCTTTTGCGAGAGGACTTGGTGAGTCCCCCTCCCGCGAATCCTCCTGAGATCATATGGATATGTCTCTCTGGAGTCTGCGGTGGTGGGTCTCTTTTATCCATATCGTCTCGCTTTCTCTTCCCATGACCGTCCGATCTTTCTATGAGATATCTGTCGAGCCGGCCTTCTCTAGCCAGCTTTTCTATCACATTTTTAAGGTCGTAACAGTCATTTGTCGAGTGATCATATATTTTATGGTACTCACAGTAGTCGCTACGACTCCCCCTTTTTTATTTTTAATGGGCCTGGGAGGTGGCAGCCTTTCAGTATTGCAAATTTCTCTGTATACATCTACTATGGAAACCTTTAGAGGAGTATAAGAGTGATATTTCCTTGGTCTATCGAGACTGAGTTCTTCCTTCTTCTTGGGCTCTCTCTCCCTCTCTTTTGTTGAGGGAAGATGCCCAGGTCGCCAACTTGAATCTCTCAGTCTAGCATTTTCCTCCATGTTGATGTACTTTTCAATTCTTTCCTGTACATCACTTAAGGAGGTGGGGTGTCTTTTAGATATGGACTGTGAGAAGGGACCTTCTCTAAGCCCATTGACTAACCCCATTATGACTGCCTCGGTGGGCAGGTCTTGGATTTCCAAACATGCTTTGTTGAACCTTTCCATGTAGGCTCGTAAGGATTCTCCGACCTCCTGCTTTATTCCCAAGAGGCTTGGCGCATGTTTTACTTTGTCCTTATGGATGGAGAACCTCATCAAGAACTTCCTTGAGAGGTCTTCAAAACTGGTGACCGACCTCGGGGGGAAGCTGTCGAACCACTTCATCGCTGCTTTCGACAGGGTAGTCAAGCTTTGCATCGCGTAGCGTCGGAGGCATCAGCCAGATGCATCCAACTTTTGAAATTGCTTAGGTGATGCTTCGGATCTGTGGTTCCGTCATAGAGGTCCATATCGGGGCTTTTGAAGTTCCTCGGAACTTTTGCCCTCATTATATCCTCGCTGAAGGGGTCCTCCCCTCCTAGGGGCGACTCCTCTCGATCATCACGGGGTTCCGACCTTTGAGGGAGGATTCTAACTTCAAGAGTTTTCTTTCTAACTCTTTTCGTCGTTCCATCTCTTCTTTTAGGTTCTTTTCGGTCTCCCTTTGTCACTCCCGTTCTTGTTCCAATTGTTCCAGGCGGCTTTGGTGGACATGGACTAATCCCATAAGTTCAGTTGCGTGGGACTGTCCGTCCTTCTCCAATTCGCGCCCTTCTGAGGAGTTCACCTTCGAGTTTTTGACTCCGGAGGTACCTTCTCTATGCTGATCGTTAGTTCCCTAGTGGAGGGTCAGGTCTGCGTCATTGTTTCCGGTATCCAGATTCTCTTGTTCGGAATCTGATTCCACATGACCCTCTTCGGGGGATCTGTCCGCCATCACTGGTTGATCTCTCGGTTTCCCGGCAACGGCGCCAATGTTACGATGGGTAACCGGAGATTATTGGGCTGGACTCGCTGGGTTGGCCCAATCGTCTGAGGAAGGAAGCCTCTGAGCGGATCTGCGCCTTGGGGCCTCCGTCCGACTTGTGAGTATGAACGAATGGGGGGTGGTACCTGCAAAGACACTCCGATGCCTAAGTCAGCAAGGGTGTGAGCAGGTCTAAAGAGTATTGGGGCCTCTGAGATACCTGAGAAGTGTCAGTGTATTTATAGTGGTAAACCCATAACCACCGTTGGTGTAGTTCCGTTATTCATGGGGAATAACCGTCCCTTTATCTTAGGGAGGTTGAGATATGGCTCCAGGAAGTGGGTAGAGAGATTTTAGGGGCAATTATCCTCTTGAAGGAGGGTTTATCTGCCAGCTGATCCTCGTACCGACTTCTTTAGAGCAAGTCGTGAAGATAGCCGACTTCGTGGCATCTAGTTTACGTAGTGTGAGGCTCAACTCTTTTGGGTTGGGCCTTTTTACTTGGATCCTGGGACTTAACGTTGGGCCAGGGTATGAACAATATATATATAATCGAGCCAGCTCACGAGCTAATGAGCTGAGCTTATCCAAGCTCAAGCTCGACTCATTTAATTTATTACCTCAATTTCAGGCTCAAGCTTGGCTCACCAGCTCACGAGCTTAGCTTATCGAGCTGTTAACGAGTCGAGCTCGAGCTGGCTCATGAGCTGGCTTGACTCACTTCCAGCCCTATTCGTTAGTACCATTTATCCATGTCATGTTGAAATCTCTTCCAAGCAAAAATGTGTGTGTTATATTTATTAATTAATTAACTAGTACTTATTGTATATTTATAAGTGATGGTGATGTTATCATTTTTTATATAAATTAAACTTCATTATTCAAAGTGAACATAATGTTAGTTTGACTGGGCGTGTGAGGAGTTTGGTGGATGCAATGGAGTCTACCACCACATATGAGTCTGGTATTAATTAATTAGTCTTGCTTGACCAAATTAAACAATAACATAATTGACTATATTAATTTATAGTTTTTATTAGATAGATATTTTACAATAAAATATAAATTAATAAAAAAAACAGTACAAAAAGA
>NC_029788.2:2501476-2508587 GCF_000816755.2 Arachis ipaensis | reverse complement strand
GTTGTTAGTTTTTTTTATGGTAAAGTATATTTTTTATTTTTAAAATTTGGTAAAAATTTTAAAAATATTTTTAAATTTTATTTTATTTTAATTTTATTCTAAAAATTTTTAATTTGCATTAAATATACCATTGACGGCTAAATTTTTAAAAATTTAAGACCAATCTAATAATAATGCATGAAAATTATGCTTGATTTGCTTGTGTTAAGACCTGAAGGTTGTTCTTATAAAATTGTTATTAAATTGGTCTTAAATTTTTTAAAAAATTAGCCATCAGAGATATATTTGATGCAAATCGAAAACTTTTAGAACAAAATTGAAACAAAATAAAACTTAGGGATATTTTTAAAATCTTTATCAAACATCAAAAAATACTTTGCCCTTTTTTAAAAAAATTGGAAAGTGGGTTTATAAAAATTAATGTAATTAATATATTAAATTTAAAGATTAATTAAAAATTGATAATTTATTGGCTAAATAATATTTTTCTAATTTACGATGCTTTTAAAAAAATAATATTGCAAGAATACATTTCTTTAATATATTCCAGTACTTGTGTCCATATCAGCATGCATGCAATAATACATCCCCTCTAGTTTATGTAAGAGGCAAAGCCGCAAAGGTCGCCTGTCTTCATTGGCAACAATATAAATAATTAAATATTATATTGCTCTTTTCTTAATATATAACAATATAATATACCCACTTGTTAAGAATTATTACAGATAAATGAATAAATGCATAATTGAATAAAAGGGAATAACTTAACCAATAAAACACATTTACCATTTCGTTTTATATTACAACATTAGATCACCATTTAGTTGATGTAATTTTAAAAAGAGGCTTGCTATACATACAAGTCTTTTTTACTTACAAGTTTTACAAGTTGCTACACATTAGGGTCTTTTAATGCGTTATTCAGTTTCCAAAACGCTACACTCACAGTGGATTATGAACGACTCTTCTTCCTCTTCCTCTTTCTCTTCCTCTTCCTCTTCCTCTTCTTCTTCTTCTTCTTCCTCTTCCTCTTCCTCCATGTATTTCTTCGTTATTTTCTTTGCCTTTTCATTAATTGTTTTACTTGCGTTTATTACTGGTATTCTTGCTTCTTTTTTTTTCGATTTTCATGGTTTCTGAAATCAAGCTTTGAAATCATTTTGAAGATAATGGAACGTCAGAAATACACCCAAACGATTATAGAAATACACCCAAACGATATTTCTTCGTTATTCTCTTTGCCTTTTCATTAGTTGTTTTACTTGCGTTTATTACTGGTATTCTTGCTTCTTTTTTTCCGATTTTCATGGTTTCTGAAATCAAGCTTTGAAATCGTTTTGAAAATCATGGAACTTCAAAAATACACCCAAACGATTACAGAAATACACCCAAACGATATTTCTTTGTTATTCTCTTTGCCTTTTCATTAGTTGTTTTACTTGCGTTTATTACTGGTATTCTTGCTTCTTTTTTTTCGATTTTCATGGTTTCTGAAATCAAGCTTTGAAATCGTTTTGAAAATAATGGAACTTCAAAAATACACCCAAACGATTACAGAAATACACCCAAACGATTACAGAAATACACCCAAAGGACACCTTATGCATAATTCAGAAATCTTTCTCTTTCTCCTCCTCATCTTCTGCTGCTTCTTCTTCTTCAAAAACGATTTCAGAGCTTGATATCAAAAAATAATGGAAATCAAGAATAACGAAAAAAGAAAACAAAGAGAAAAGCACGTAAATGAAGAAGGAGAAAGAGAAGGCAAAAAACGAAAGAAAAGAAAAAGAAGAAGAGGAGGAAGAGGAAGAAGAATGTGCAGCAAGAAGAAGAAGACGGTGCAGTGAAATTGTGCAGTAACGGTTGAAGAAGGAGAAAGAGAAAGCAAGAAACGAAAGAAAAGAAGAAGAAGAGGAAGAGGAAGAAGAACGTGCAGTAACAGTTCAAGCGCGTTAATATAATAACTTGTAAAGACTTGTATAAAAAAATGCTTGTATGTGGAGAATTTTTCTTTTAAAAAAATTATTTCTAATAAACTACTATCTGTAGTTTACTCATAAATATTTAGAATGTTGCTTATTTAAAAAAAATAAAAATAAAATTGTACTTATAAAATATGAATTTCAATTAACAAAGTTATTCGAGAACTAGGATTTTAAAATTCGTGTATCTACATGTCTCATATCTGTGTCTGTGTTTCATAGCTTCCTACTATTCTCCATTTCTATTATCCATCCTAACTAACTTCTAACTCACTCTACCAATTTGTTATATATGAATATGACCTATATACATGAAATGAATATATGCATAACCTCCAATAGAACTTGTTAGCAAAAACCCTTTCATATGTGCTACTTTACATAATAACTTATCCAACTTGTATTCAACCAATAATTAAGAATTATCCTTTTTTATTATTCTTATTTTCCTTGAGAAACTTTTAACTCTCCTTTATTGTAGAAACCACGTTTTTCTCAAACTAGCCCTGTTATGACTCATATATAAGTCATCTCATTAAAGAATCTATCAATCATAAATCCAAAAAGAAAAACTTTCAATCTAGCCATTGATTAGCAAAGGGTGGTGATCCAATTCATAAACAATTTTGTGCATAAACAGACAAACGTTCACTGAGAAACTGATGCATAATAACAATTAAAAAAAAAAAAAAGAAGTGGAGAAACAAAGGACAGCAAAACAAATGGATGATATTATACACTGCCTGTGATATATGTAAGCATTATTATTTATTGAAATGTCACACAAGGAGAATAACTTAAGATTTTTGCACAAGTCTTTAAATACACAAACACTCGTAGCACACCATTTAAGTTTGTCACTTGTATAGGTTTTCTATTTGATCCCTGTATTGAGCCACAACTCTATCCCTTCGGATCTTCATGGTGGGTGTCATTAGCCCATTATCAATCTGTCATTTAAGTGAAAGATTAGTCAAAGATATCAATTCTTTCGTGCACAAAACATAGACAAATACTGCTACTATGAAGTTAATCTAACCGTGAAGGGATCATCAACGACAAGAATTGGACCAATTTGAAATGAAAAATCAGATGTCCTGCATAATAAAAGAAAAACAAATAAATAATCAACACAAAAACATAGGGGCAAAACGAGTTGTTCAATGAAACGGCAAAGGATGAATTTTATGTTTATATTCTCTTTTTCTCATCAGTCAACCATAAACCACAAAGGACGGACACAGCACCTTGCTGTTGGCATGTCATGTGTGCGCATCTTCAACAGATGTTGGTTTTCAACACTCAGAAACAAGTTTTAACAATAATTTTTTTCCTACTACTTGGAAAATGCTTCAAACACGGTTATGTATAATGTAAATAGGGTTGAAAATGTCAATAAACTTAATGTTACAATTTTTTCAGATGAGCCAGCATTCTTAAGTTTAAAGTAGTAAACATTTGCAGTTTTGACACTAATGAAAATGTGCGAATCTTAAATTATAAAAGCCATGCTATTTTAAGTCTCTGTGTCCATGTTGTGATGGTGCCAGTGTTTCATAGACCAAAAACCTAGTATGGAGTCCCTATGTGTGTATGGGGATTTAATTCTCTCTGAGTGAGACAAAGTCTTACCAGGTGTTCAATTCTTTATATAATAGGCTGGTCACTTTTTCCTGACTGATATCTGAACTGTTTGAATCTATAACTGACAATTCCCTTGCCACTTTTAAGACTTCTTCTTTGTTAGGAACAATTAAAGCTCCAAGACGTCGCTTATCCTGTATGTTAAACAGTTATTAGTTTTGGAATACGAGACTACATGAGATATAGTTAAATATAAGTAGTCAGCTTCAATAATTTGAAGACATTAAGGCTCAAATTCACCTGGCCAATAACGACAATTTGTTGTATGAGGGTACTTTTCATGGCAGCTTCTTCAAGTTCACCTGGTTCAACATTTTCGCCTACTCTTGACCAAACAATTTGTTAGTAGGTAAATAAAGGGGGAAAGCAATTATCAACTTTCAGCATGCTGTTTATGCTGTAAGAAAGCACATAGTTGCAATCGGGTTATAAAAAAGTTTAAAAAGAAAAGAAACACTCTAACCCACACAGTAAACATGTAACCTTTTAAGGGTTTACAAAATTTTGAATTAACAAGACACACTGACATAGGCTCAAATGCAACAATTCAAAAACTATGGACTACTGGCCTACCTGTTGAAAGCACAATAGTGTCTTTAGCACGACCTTCCAGAACTATCACACCACCAGAATGGCGACTCCGCCCAGTTGAATGATGGGGAACAATCCAACCTATATCACCAGTATTCAGCCAGCCATCTCCATCCAAGGCCTGATTTGTAGCTGAAGGATTCTGACATAAGAATAAGACATTTAATGTCGCAACTTGATCATGTTCCATGCACATGATGCAAGCTCTTGGCTTACCACTACTTTTGACTGATGTGATCATTACACGGGTTACTTTTTAGGCAGAAAATTTAATATTTCCAAATAAATTAAAAAACACCCCATTGCAAGTAAGTATTTTACATAGAAATAACTATAATATTCATACTTCTACAGGGTTTTTTCTTCCTTTTTTTTTTTTTAATTTTCATTTAAAATAGAAGAAAAATGTTCAAAAACTAAAAACGTAACAAGTGAAAACCTTGGGGGAAAAAGTTGCTCTAGTGCTTTTCCCCAGCTAGTTAGTGTTTATTTGGACGCTATTAAAATGGTAAAGGAATGTCTTTTTTCACTCTTTTTTTATTTTTTTGTGTGTGGAGCAAAAACTTTTACTTTTCTAAAAGATCTTTCAAAAAAAGATCACTTGAAAAAAAATCTTTTCATAAAAGTCCATCCAAACAAACCCTTAGAATAGCTTCCTGAAAAGCATAACACTCTAATAGTCTAATATGTCTATCTATCTATTTATAAAATATTAAATCTGATACCAAGATTGTTGTAAAATATATTCTTGATGTCTTAGATAATCTCTAGCTTAGCCACAACATCATTTTAACAAATTTGTCATTCTATAATTGAACCTAATGCCACATCAACTATTTTCTTTCCTTTCCTCATTTTCACTTCAAAGCTTCCATTATTATTATATGGTTAGAAATGTAACATTTTCAAATTGCTCCTCTTTAGTGGACCTTAAGTTACACCTTTTCTCCTCCTTCGATTAAATTTCGCCTTCCAATATTGTAAACCTTTCAATTTGAATGTGAATTAAATATTATCAGTCACTTAAAACACCATTTGAACCACTCTCATTTTTCGAATAAGATTTTTATTCATGCCTATACTAATATAGTTTACTTGGTTTCCCTTATTTCGCAGGGAAAACTCTAATCAATGACTACACTCTATTGCCAAATAAACAGCGTTATTAAGTTGGCATGCTTCATATTTCATGAATTCACTTACATCAGTTAATGTCATTGAATGGGGATTGCATTGTTAGAGGCATATAAAAATAATGTATGCTTTGTGCAATGTTGTTGCACAACTTATAACTTTGCAGTGTTTTATTGTTTGTGACATTGGATGCAATAGAAGAATAGTGGATACTATAGTCTGGGATACATGAGAGTTATAATGGTAAAGACCGATAATAGTTATTTGTCATTTTCTCTCTTCTTATTATTCTATGTTAATTTAATAATATAATCTAATTGATATTTTAAAAATATTAAAAAATCAGATTTTATATATTTATAATTTTAATTTTCTAATGATAATTGATCTATATTTTAATTATATTATAGACAATTTTTATTGTATTTTCTGCGCATCGTGCGGGGTCAATCCAGTTAAAAGTAGTTACACTATATCATTGTTTTTCTAACCAAACACACCATAGGGCACACATGTAAACTTGCATATGGACGAAGTAAATTACCTTGTAGTATCCCTTCATCAATGCTGGGCCCGTCACTTTCAAAATTCCCTTTGAACCAGGTGGAAGAACTTCACCAGTTTCATAATCTACAACTTTAAATTTTGTATGCCTAATTGGATGCCCAGCAGATCCAATAACCTTCAAACAATCAAGTCTGTGACCTTTTCAGATAAAAGCACCACTCTTCGCAGACTCAAGGTAAAAACCAATTAGAAGAATGCAAATTATGCTATTATTACGAGTACCAATGTCTCTACATGGAAACAAATATACTTTGCTATAATGGGGATTAAGGTATCTTATCGGAAATGGAATAAATAGAAGAGAAAACAGATAAAAGGCATGTTGACACACTACATTTGATCTCATTTAGCCTTTCCTTTCCTTAAAAATGGCAGCCCGGTGCACAAGCATCCCGCGTTAACGCAGAGTCCGGGAAAGGGCCGCACCCAAAGAGTGCAATGTACATAGCCTAACCTAATAATTACAATTTCCACAAATTGAACCCATGACCTTGAGGTCACACGGAGACAACTCATTGCTCCAAGGCTCCCCTTCCCTCCCTTTCCTTAAAAAAGAAAAAAAAAATCCCATTCTCAATATATACTATTGTCCCATCAACCCCCCAAATTGAGGGAAAAAGGATGAACAGACAAATATATTGAAGGTTAGAGGGAAAGAACACATTACCTAAAATAGCTTGTTATTAAGAAAAAATGCAAGATTACGTTTAGAAAAATGGCAAGTTTAACCACTTTAAAAGTAGAGTAAGAATTTTAAACAGAAAGCACCAGCAATATGCTTGAAAAAACAATGGCATAATATTATAGAATTTATATTCTGCTGCTTACATTACATTCAGGTCGCCGAGCAGCAATAACTGGTGAAGTTTCTGTTAAACCATATCCATTCTGCACTTTAACACCAATAGCCTGTATGCATTTGAAACCAATGACATTAAATAAAGCAAACAATATTCTGCTTACTAGTTAAAAAGGTGTAATACCAAACCTCAAAAAATTTGTCAACATGAATAGGTAAGCTTCCACCACCGCTTACTCCAGCCTGCAGAGTGCCAGAAGATTCACTTGTTATGAGCAGAAACATTTCGAAAAATATTAAAAATGAGGAGCATGGCATAAAATTTAGTATAAAGTTGGAACAGTAAGGGACTAAGGGCCAACCAAAGATGACATAACCAAAACCAGCATTGTTT
>NC_029788.2:2499406-2501149 GCF_000816755.2 Arachis ipaensis | reverse complement strand
AGGAAACTTTTCCTTACTATAATTCAAACAAAGAAGAAAACCTTGAGACTTGAGTTGAACTTTACTTGACAAACCAAAGTTCATAGATAATGTTTGCTCGAGTGCTGCCACCAATAAACACACACCCTTTAAATTAAAAAGAAAAACAAAAACAAAAAGTCTCACCGGACTTTCTAAAGCTAATTTACAAAGGAGAATTATGAGCAAGGAAATGGTGGAAAATATTATAGAAGCAAACAACTGACAGACTCAAATAGAATAGAATCTTAGAAAAATCTGGATATTTTGGAATGGAGGGAATACTGTATAAATAGTCAAAATATTTGAATAACTAACCACTAACTAGGTTAACTAAGTCAATAGATGATTACTCAAAACCCACTTTAAACATCTTCAACCAGTTTGCAAAGTACTCATGGAAACATAAACTAGAAATATTTGCTCAAAACTTAATGCAAGGAACAACCAGTATGACACACCTCAAAAATGAATAGAAATTAAATAAGCATATAATAGCAAGACCTTTGATATTCCAATAGCTGAATGGATTTTACTGTAGACCACTTTCTTTGCCAACATATGAATTGGAAATATTATTGCAGCAACTACTCTTGCCCACAACCATTCCAACGTTGAATACAGATAAGAAGGCTGCTTCTCATTCTTTGTTAGACATTTACCCTACAAACATAACCAGAGCTTATTAGAGAAAATATATTTGGGAAGAAGTAGAATTACTACGTATATACTCTTGATCTGATGAAAAAAGTGCACTGTACTCATAAATAAAACTTGTGAATATAGTGGGGGAAAAAAGAAAATAAAAAAAATTATTGGACATTTATCTACCATACCAGTTATTGACTTATTCAATCCTTCACAAAGCACACATACAGCTTCATCCATGCATTATTTTATTTTTCAATCCAAAGCAAAAGACAGAAAACATGGTTTTTCTCAAGTAACAAATGAGCATGAACTATCTCATGAATGATGTTCGGGAAAGAAATGGTTCTTTAACGACATAAGATATGATTAGGCAATTTGTTGGTGCTTGGACAAATTTCTATTTTGTTGTGCCTTATCTTATCATAGTTTCTTTTCTTTCCCCTTTTTTTTGCACAAAAAAAAAAAACTAATTCAGTGGCAGCACAAAGTGTCATGCAACAAAATTCTGTCCAAACATTAGGGTCAGCCCATAATCTTTTCATTTTTTCGCTCCAGAAAAGGAAGGAAGCTGGAAAAAGACTTGTATAATGCATAGAAACCATAATAGGACTGGTCATTGTGGGAATATTCTTAGAATAACACCGTCAACCAACATTTTTATGAACATATTTAATGAGTTAAGAGCAACACCAACTGTTTGTGTATAAAACACATTATGTGATAACATCATTAAATACAAGTGAATTCATGTTAACATTACAGAGACCACACAGTGAGAGCTAATGATCAGACCTCATAAATCCGCTTACACTCCATGTATGCTAAGCTGATCCTAATGAATGTGAGTGCAACAAGCTTTCTGATTAGGGAGCTTGTAGATATCTGCTTCTGGATGCCACTGCAGAAGGTACAATCCACGGAAACAATAGCAGTCAAGTTTGTGAGAAATATAAACCTTCTAAATGAAAAACACAACATGTGATTAAGAAATTTTACAATCTGGTAGGATCTTCAAAAGTACAATATACATTAAAAAAAGAACCCCCCCCCCCCCCCCCCCCTTCTTCCCCCCCC
>NC_029788.2:2498061-2499382 GCF_000816755.2 Arachis ipaensis | reverse complement strand
ATAAAAGTTTTCTTCTCAGAGGCACTAATGATAAGATAATCATGAAAGGTTGAGTGAACTCCTTGTCAAAATGCTAGCTGTAATTAATTCTCCTGATGATGAAATTAACTATATTACTCCTGTCCCCTCACACTATAGAGAAATTGAACTAGGATGCGATTCATTAACAAAACCATGTCTAATGATGAATCTCTATGCACCAGTGTACAAAAAGAGAGAAATTTGTTGATAGAAAAGGGTAAAAAAATATATCCTATTAACTCTTCAATGACCAAAATAACAGATAGGTGGTGGTAGTGAGGACCAAACTACTTTGAATATTTATCCATATTTTCTCTGAAATATTTTATTTAACAAAGGCAGATTTTTGTAATAACAATTAAAAGACTAAAATAATAAACTGCAAAAATAGAAACAAACCAAAACACAAACATTGAAGACGTAGGTTCACTTACCAACAACTACAAGCAAGGGGGAAAAGCAATAGCAAAAAGTTCATCACCAAAGTACCAAAATTACTGCTTTTTATCAAACCCAACCCCAAATTCACGTAATAACCTCTACTCAAGCAATTCTCTCAATCATCATGAACAACAACAAAGACACGTCCCACTTAAATAATTTTCTCATCAATGCTAGACCATAAGTACTAGAAAACTAATTCCTTTTCTTCCTTTCAGTTTTCTATTTTCTTCTTTGGATAAAAGAAGGAACTTCATTCTCTTGCTTAGATTGCTTCTTTGTTCCTATTAGCGAATATGGGTTGTAACATAATTAAGAAACACAACCTCCTCCACAGCATGGGTTTTAATTATGAGTCAGATTGCTTCTGTTTCCTATTGATATGGGTTTCAATTATTGGAAGGTATACATTGCAGGATGTTTTAGTTCTCTTTTCCATCAGCATATTAGACATTAGCAAGAACTTGATTTATGATCATTTGGACTAGAAGAGTGGTTTTTGAATTTGGAAAGAAAAAAGAAATTCTCCAACACTAGAACTATTCCTAGAAAGAATTCCTTTTCAACATGCGATATCATGGAGTAGATTATCAATGCAATAGGTATTCACAAGTTCATAGGAAAAGGGTTTACCTATATAATGTTTCATAAACTAGAGGAACTGAAATCAAGTAATGTGGTTGATAACGCTTCAAATCATCCTAGAAGAGAAGAAACTACAGGATATTAATACATGAGGAAATATGTTTTTATAATAACATACAATACATGAAACATCTGATTAAAGTAGAAATACCTTTAAGTTTTTCACAGTTGTGTATACTTGTTCAACACCGTATGAGAAAATGAAATACTCACA
>NC_029788.2:2484584-2498039 GCF_000816755.2 Arachis ipaensis | reverse complement strand
TTAACCTAGAAATTCATTAAGAATGAAATATAGTATCAATGCAAGAATTATCTTCACATAAAACCAAGCGAAACTTATCACTGCGACATGGTAAATGAAATAAACAAAACAGACTCCAGCACTCAGAAAGCAGGATACATTTTTATCCTCCATTGTTTAGGTTTTCGTTAGGAGAACATCTGTTTTCTTCTCAAAAAGAAAACCATAATTAACGTTAAAGCACAATACGTGAGTCAATGATAACAGTATTTGTGTGCAGGTGAGAGATAGATAGAGGGGTTGAATACAAAGTCTGTTGGTTGCAGTATAATGTGTTGATAGAGGGGTTGAATACAAAGTCTGTTGGTTGCAGTATAATGTGTTGACTGCCCCAACCCTAACTTTAGCTAGACTCCAGGGTCATATCACAAGTATATTCAGCGAATGGAACATCCCTCAATCATGCTTCACAAAGAAATATAATTCATGCATAATTAAACACAACCTATTTTGGGATCAACACCCTAATACATAACCTACATCTACATAGCCCATCTAGAAGTATGATTTGCTGCAACGGATTTTACAAAAGAATGAAAATCAAACCTGATGTAAAAGATTCCGATGAGTAAGCATAACACCTTTTGGATTTCCAGTTGTTCCACTTGTGTATACAAGAGTAGCAATATCATCAGACTTAATTGCTTCATACTTAAATTGATTATCTGTAATCACATCAGAGAGAAGATAAGTTCCACCGAAACCAAGTATGGTTCCTTCTGATGATTGACAGAATGACCAATAAGTTTGCGCAAAAATAAACAAATAAAGAGAGAGAGAGAGAGAGAGAGAGATTATGCTTTTGACTTCTCTGGTCATTGCTAGCTAAGACTCTCTTATCGTTTATTTTTCTTCTTCCTCCCCAACCCCACTCTTGTTTAGTAACTGTTTTGGGGTTCTTGTGTTGCCTTATTTGCTCAATAAAGAAAAGGTTTTAGCAATATAAATAGAGTTTGTAGGATTTAGAGCAGGATCTAGGCTACATACCACCATCACGAGAATCAATCAATGCCATGCGACTCTCACGTCCCAAGTCTATGACTTCTGTGAATGTGAAGACTGGCACCTCCTTGTTTCCTTCACAAACCAGGGATGATTTGTCTCCCCAAAGAAGAATAATATATCTCATGGAAGCCTTTGCATAGAATGAATTTGCAATCCGATTAAACATTTCAGGTGTGTCCACAGCTAGTGCAACGCTGAATGCAGCAAAGTCAGCCACTTTCTATCGAATCATCAATAAATATACAGAAGATTTAAGAATTTATAAAATTAATTAAGAAGCATTAACAATAGCAAAACACCATCATAGTTAAAGAACAACTATATTGGACTGTAATTTCCCATTTGTTGTTTGCTAAGGACTCCATCTTGTTCTTGGAAAATGAGTGGGTTATGAATGTTCTCTCTATTTTTCAATTTCTCGAGTTATCCTCTGGTTTAAAGATCAATATGTCCAACAGTTGCTTATCTGAGATTAATATAATTCCTCATGACCTTTCTGATTTTGCATCTATGGCTAGGTGTCCTATTTTGGAGTGGCCTCTTGTTTATCTAGGTGTTTTGCTGGATGACAATCCTAGATCTATTTCCTTTTAGGATCCTAATCTTGAAATATATCTAAACGATTGGGACTATAGAAAGGGGCCTATGCCTCTCCAACATTCTACCATACTTCTTATCCTTGTTCCATATTCCAGTGAGCATGGCAAATTCAAAAGATTATGGGGAACTTTCTATGGTATGGTGCTTTGGATGCAAACAGGGATCATTGGGTGAACTGGGAAGTTTGTTGTGCCCCCTAAAAAGGAAGGAAGCTTGGGTCTCAGCAAATAAGGGGCAAAAGAGAAGGAAAAAAAGAAAAAAAAACTCCTGTGTTCAAGAAATACAATTAAGATGCAATCACTATGAAGCATAAATACTAACATGGAAACAGACACATCAGATTTTCAAAATTGTAGGACATGGAAGTATTAACCAAACCTTTCAGAGTGTTGGTATATTTGAAACAGCTCTTCAATTGACGATCTTGTTCCCCTCACGACATTGATTGCTCCACTTGCCATCATGCCTAGACTAAAAACATAGCATGGATGTCATAAAAACAAAATTATTACAACCATCTAGCCTTAGGAGTTGTAAATACTTGACCCCATATATACCGAGTACACACAGTCATGCCCCCATGCCTATTCATATTTCACACTGCCCATCAACTTATCATAATACAGACAAAGTAAGTTAATTGAGAACTCACAGACTAAGTATTTAAATATGATAAGCCTGCCACTGATCTCAACATAGACTCCAACACGATAAATAAAAATTCATTATTTCACTCATTAAACACAAATCAAAATGCAATCTAGCAGTGAAGATGACAAAAAAATATCTAGCAAGGGAAGTGTTTAGCCTTGTTATCGTCTAAATAATAAAATACTACGGAAATGAAAACTTTGGTAATAACAACTGCATAAGAAGCAACATGAAAAACTCCTCTTGATAATTTTTATATAGAAATAAGAGTAGTGATCGTTTTACAGAATCAAAAACAAAAAGGAAAGTTTCACAAAACAAGCAATGTCAAATCAATGATGGGCTTTTCATCTCCACAATAACTTATTTACAAATAATCAATTTAAAACTTCGTAAATTGTGCTTTTAAAATGTTAATACTTCCACGTTTAGTTTCTTTTTCCCCTTCCTTTTTCAAATTTCTTTTGAAGAAACAAGAGGAGCAACACCACACTAAGAGTGGATAAAAACTAAACGCTGAACTCCTAAAAAAAAAAGAATACATAAAGTTCACACACCTTGATCTGCTACAAGCCAGCGACATGAATTATCAGCAAAAAGTGCAATCTTTTCCTCTGGTTTTACTCCAAGAACTCTCAAGCCTTCGGCAAAATCCAATATTGCTTCCTCCAACTGAAACATTTGATATGAAGTGGAAATGTAAGAAAGACAATAGAGAATGATTTGGATAAGTTTCCTACATTGCACAATATAGGAATGGAAACCAATAACAATGAACATCAATCTAATAGCTCTAATAATTGGAATATATTCACACTATATAACATCAATATGATTACATAATATAATTCAACAATCTATGATTAAAAACAATCATATTCATATTCTTTAAGAAGTTATTAGATAGTGTAAGAGAACCCAGTCTAAAAACATTGTCAACTACTCAAGGGTTTTGGAGGAAGCACAAGAAAATGCTAACATCTTGTGGGACGAGATGAGAAGGTCAAAGTGTTTGAATGGACACATTGGGAAAAAAGACAAGTAGGTACCTGCTATAGAAAAGATAATAGATTCTTGGTTTAGGCAATCTATTTATGAGTATAGAATCTGGAAATCACCAACAAAGTAAGAGTAGAATGGACGAACAACAGCCAACTAGTTAAGTGTTACAAGGATAGCAAGAAAATTTATAGGAAAACTGAAAGATTTGAATCTAAACAGCTCCTCTAAAACTATGGCTTGTGATGTGACAATATAACGTTGATGTTTAATAGTTCTTTTTCAAATCGTTAGCAAAAGAAATGGTTATCACCATAAAGAACTTCCTCCATAAATTACACATTCTAATCATGAATCAATTCCAATTTCCACAACCAAAATCAGATTTTACCATTCCATCAAAAAAACCAAACTCTTCTTTTCAGACTATGAATGAATACTACTAGGGCACAAGTACATAGTACTACAAATGACCAAAATTTCCAGTATATGGAAGAAGCAAACTATTCAAAATAAACAAATTACCTGTTTATAGGTCATTGTTGAAGGAGGATCATGATATGGATCTATTAAGGCTACTTTATCACCATACTTCTCAGCAGAGGATCTCCAAATGTCAGGAATAGCTTTCCACTCATCCGAGGCCACCACGCCATTCACAGAAAGCAGTGAACTTTCTAGTAAAGGGGAGCACCTTCTTATCTGTACTTCCTTTGTCTACATGGAGAAGTTCGTAGTTGGAAGAAAATAAATCAAATAATCAGGACAATTAATAACTGCAAGTTACACCCCAGAATCTAGATCTCCAGAATTACCTCGCACGTTCGCACCTATATATACCAAATTTAATTTACTTAGAGATTACTAGTTTCTCCCTGAATAAATTACTATGATATTGATTAAAGAAAATGCAATTTTCAACACGAAAATAATCATGATAATATGCAAGTGGAATTTCATATCAGAATAGGAACCTCCACACTTACTGCATCGGCATCCACGTCCTCTTCCCAGAAAAAAAATCCATCCAGTTCGAGACAAAATAAAATACTATAATATTAAGGGGAAAAAATAAATAAATAATTCAACATGGTACCAAATTTTCCACACCTGCAAGCTAAAGTCATGTGTACCAAATTTCATTGACTTTGAAGCTCAACAAAGCTATCATAAAAGTCAATAAAATCATGAATGGTACGAAAGGTTGACTCAAAACTGTTAAAAGAAAAGCAGGGAAGAACGAAATACCTTAGAGTCAATTTGGCAGTAAACGCAAAAACGACGGCGTATAGAAGGTTTGATCCTGGCGAAGGTGTAGGTGCTGTAGCGAGAATAGAAGAGAGGAAGCGCGTGGGTGGAATAGGTGAAAGGAATCGTCGACATTTTGTGAATCTTGAGTTAGAAGAATGCGCGAAGAAACCGAAGAAATGGCGGAAGAAGAAAGAAGGAAGCAAAGGACGTTGCAGTTGGAGATAGGAAAGTAGGAAACACTAGAATATACGAAGAGTTGCATATGACAGAGACAGATATGAAGTAAGCCTTGAAAGTGGAGAAGTGGATTTGTCGGTTTGTCGCTCTTGACCCCCTGGATATCCATTTTCAGATGAGTTATGACTTATGACCCCTCAACATTTCACTTTTTTCGTTTAGACCACCAAAGATATTGGTAGTTGCGAAAGGACCACACAATTGATGAGATTTTTTTTTTCTTTTTATTTTTCACTAAGGACAAAAATTAATTCATTGTAGATCTGAGTTAGAGTAAAGTATCAATTCGGTCTCTATCTATTTTTTTGAATGACAACGCGACCCTTAACAAAAAACACGATCTATTTCGGTTCCTGATCCTGTACTCTGTCTGCCAACGCGGTCCTTCTGTCACTTTTATGGCAAAAACTCGACTGAAATTGGCAAATTGCTGACACGTGTAGGCGAGTGGATGACATGGATGGCTTGGGTAGTTACGTGGAAGATAGAAGCCCACGTGGCTAGGTGAAATGGACAGGTCCTTTCTGTCCTCGTCTACAACACAAAAACGCCATCGTTTTGAGGTTTCCAGGCGTCTTTATTAGACGAGTCCAGTCGTCTATCTCCCCTGTTTCGTGTATGAAACCGATACCACCATGAGCAATAGCAGAGATCATGGGAGTGGAAGAGATGCGTCGAACGATGAGGGTATGAGTATTTTTGTGAGCTCCGTTGGTAGTGCTAGAGCGAGGAAGAAGAAAATATTCGCTGCCCCGAAATGTAATTGTGGGATTCATGCAATTCTATTCATGTCGTCAACACAGTCGAACCCTAATAGGCTATTCTTTGGATGCCCAAATTTCAAGGTATGAAATAATTAGTTATGTTCATTTTCCTGCCAAGATCTGTAGCAAGCATCTCTTCATTACAATTCTAGTTTTTCCTTTTTTTACTGTGCAGATTGCAGAATCTCATTGTAAATATTTTCTATGGTTGGATGAATATGTTTCACTGTTTGAAGAGGAGCAAATAAATTATGGTAGTCTTTATGGTCGGAATCCAAAGCAAAATCATTTGTTGGATGCAGCTATTTCGATGGAGGAGAAAGTGACTAAGCTAGAGGACAGAGTTTCTGGGTTAGAGTTGCAGATGAAAAATTCTAGGCACGTTAAGTGTAATAGGGGTTTTAGTTATCCATTGATGGCTATTGTGTTTGCCTTTGGAGTTGTATTTGCAAGTTATCTCCGTTAAACTGGATAGCAGATAGTAAGTCTATGGTGTTGTTTTTGTTTTGGAAGGGCCTGTTGCTGAAATAGTTGTATCACTTAACAGTGTAAATCCGAATTTATTAAATGAAATAGTTGTGTTGCTTGTTTGGAAAAGATTGACTGTGTGAAAAAATAGAATGTGTTATACTCTAATTCTTTCATTCCATGAAAAGCAATCTAGTAATAACTAATAGTAATATGTAACATTAACAACTTCATACAGTTACCAAATGTCAACATCTTGTGCACAAGGTGACTGCAAAAGTGGGCAACATACAGCCTTATACCAACATTAGCAGCACAAAGATAAATAGAGTATTATAGGTCCTTAATTCACATAGGCTATCAAAACAGAAAACAAAAGACTGTTTGTTGTGGCTGTATGTAAGCTAGTTTATCAAAAAAACATCATCTACTTGTTGGAATATAAACATAGGACTACACTTCTAGTTCTTCCTACGAGGCCTAAATCCAGGAGTGGGAATGAACTTGAATAGTCTTGATGCGGTCCCAGAAGTTGCTGCGGCCATTGTCTCAGCACTAAGTCCATGTTATTGACTTGGTTTATGCACCTTTGATCCAGTAGGAGCATTAATCTCGTTGTTGGATGGAATTTGTGTGTTGGTAGGAGTGGAAGGCCTGAAGTGAGGTCCAATGATTGGAGGACTCTGATTCATCATAGAAGCTTGAACAAAGGTGGAGGAAATTGGTGGCCTAACAATTGGTTGCTTCATCCTTTATGGAGGTGGGTTATTCAAGTTGGGGGTCTCAGATGCTACCTGTAAACCAACAGTATTGCATTATGTGAAACAAAAAATAAGATTAAAACATTACTATTTATAATGCAATTGTGAATTATGTCACTTACAACTTTTGGTTGGAGAGCAGACTGTGAAAGAGGAATTTCATCTCCTTGTCCCACTGTTGTACCTTCTTTTGGTGTTGATTTAGGTAGCTTCTTTTTTTATTTTTTTGCCTTTTTCTACATTCATAAATAGTATACATCTCAATCTATAATCAACAATAAAATTCATGAACACATTTAAACTAAGCAACCCTACAAACTACTTACCACAGGATCCAGAGAAGTTCCTTCAACACTAGCATTCAGATTATTTTCCTCACCAACTTGGTTTTGTGTGGGTCGTTATACAGATATGGCAATTAAATGCTTCATCAATTTTTGCAATGACAATTAAAATCCTGACCAACCTATCACTTGACACTTAAATCCTTAACCATTCTGATGATATGACAAATCGAACCCTAAAGAAGCCATACCTGTGTGGTGCTAGCAGAGTCCACTACTAGAGCAGACTTCTTCAAATCCCTCATTTCCTTCTTGGTCATAGGCTTCCAATTAGGATCTTTGGGTGGATTTGAGCATGTTTTGTAGTAATGACTCGTTTGGCCACACTTGTTACAAGTCACCTCGAATGTCTTCTTGGCCTTGTGGGAATGCATCTCCGTCTTCACAGAATCGACTTTTCTCTTTATTTTTGAACGATGAGCAGCTTTCTTAATTTGGGGAGGTAGTGGCTGTGGTGAATCAGTTGGGGTCCAGTATTCTTCACTGTTAACTGGATTAATGCAGTGTGAGTAGGCTGGTCTGATAGCATCCATTGTGAACCATTTATGCACAAAATTCTCTGGCTTCAACCCCATCTTCTTAGCCATGGTTGCAACCGCATGTCTGCAATACATGCCTGTACACAAATTATGTAAACAAAATATCAAGTATTTAAAGACTTTACATTTATTAAATAGGCCAGCCATATAAGAAGATGAATTGTATACCAGTTAGCTGCCACACATTGTAGGTAGATGTCCTGCTTTGTAAGTTTACTCCAACCATATGCCTTTGCATATGAACTTCAAACAGTATTCTATCAGAATCACCAGCCCAGATTGCTCTCCACTTGGTACTCTTGGGTTTGATAAACTGATAAAGCTTCTTCTGCTGCACAGGGGCCAAGATACCAATGTGGTTCTCCAGTCTCTTCTTGTGCATAGCCCTTTTCTTCATGATGTAACACCTCAAGTCTCCACACATCGACATAATTGGCTTCTTCCTGTATTCAACAATCTTGGTGTTCTACACCTTACACATATTGTTCGTTATGTTGTCAACCTTGGGCCCATGGCTAAAATGGGTCTTGCACCACACACCCGGGTCAAACCTCTGTAGATACTCCCAAGCTCCCTCATTCAGTTTTTTTAATTTCTCCATGGCACTGCTGAATTCTTGAAATGTTGTACAACGAGAGCACTCCCATACCATCCGATTTGTTTGTTCATCCTTAAAATGTTTTATAAAGTTCTTCCAAATATGAAGAACGCAGTTTCGGTGATGGACAGTAGGGTTCACTTCCTTCATTGCCAACTCCAAACCCTATGCAGATTCGTAAATAATAGCATTGTGTTTAATTAAATAAAAAGTAAACTCAACTTCTAGCTACAACCACTACAACAATTATGTAACATTTGACAGAACATGTAATTAAGTTAAAATAAGAAAGTGTAGTTGTTAACTGAAGAAACTTACTTTTTGTTGGTCAGAAATAAAGTTCCACCCATGTTGTGGAACTTCACCCAAGTCTTCTTTCAGTAACGTAAAAAACCACTTCCATGTGTCCTTGCATTCATTCGGGACCACTGTATATGCAATGACATAGAAGTGGTTATTTGCGTCTTGTCCCACCGCACTTAGAAGCTGCCCACCATAACGACCCTTCAAGAAGCAGCCATCCAACCCTATTAGTGGCTTACATCCCTCCTTAAACCCCTTTCTTGCAGGCATCCAAACTAATGTATAACCTATCGAATAGTGGCAGGGATTCAGGTTGGGGAATTACTTCCATCAAGGTAGTTGATCCTGGGTTACTTCTATGCAATTCCATAAGGTAATCAATCGCGTGTCTTTCCATACTATGCCTTTTCACTCCTAATGACAACCTCTCTCGCAAAACCTTCAATGCTCTAGCTACCATTCTGGGATTGATTTTCACATTGTATTCATCTATCATGTGATCCCTAGCTGCACCTAGCTTCAGGTCAGGCTTTGTGAAGAGCTTCTTAACTAACTTATCAGTCACTCATGCTCTATCAGCCAAGTTGCTAACAAAATCCCGTCCACAATTGTGTTCATTGTAAAGAGTCTTGATCTGAAAGCAACCTTTTGAACTGTTCCAAGAAGTAAAAATTAGCCAAGGACATTCTTCACCTGCACAAGCTGCCTTCACTCTCAAATACTCATTCTTAATGTATAAAACATCTTTACCCTCGTGCACAAAATAATCTTTCAAGGCTTTCTTGAATGATTCCATAGTGGGGAACAATTGTCCAACCTTAAATTGGACCTCACCATATTTAGTGTCCTCATCAAAAGTGTCATAGGCTGTTTTACCCTCATCTCCAGATGAAACTGGACTATTGAACACCTCACTTTCATACTCATAAGGTTTCTCATATTCACTATCCAGCTCTGTTGTAGTTGGGTCTGGTACATGATCTTCAGCTCCATCAACAGCATTTGTTGCATCCCCTCCAGTAGGCCCATGTTCTTTGGAGCTTCTTGGGCCTCCAAGCTCTGGTCTAGGCCCACTATTCTCCCCCTGCATACCTTGCTTACCAAGCCCCTCCTTTAGCACATGTTTTCTCCTAGCACCAGAGTATTTCCTACTAGCCTTTTTCTTAGCTGTTTTAAGGGACATCTTTGGCTCATCCTTAGCTGACTTAGTCCCTTTCTTCTTAGCCACACCAGTTTTATTTCTTCATTTAGGTGACATCCTTTCCTTAACTCGAGTCTTCTACTTGTTCTTCTTCTTATTCAAACTGTCATTACTCCCATTGTCATCAGACTCATAACCAGGAGGAGGCGGCTTATAAGCCTCAACCTTAGCGCTTTCGTATCCATCATCCGAGGAAGATGATGATGACTTAAGGAAAATGCCATCACTAGAAATCACAACTTCCTTCCCAACCCCATCACCAACTACCTTTGGCAAGTCTACAGGATGACCAAAGTTGATGTAAAATTCATCTGTATGCCTATTTTTATTAATACCCTCGCTTAGTTCATTATTTTCTTTATCCCCGTGAATGACATGAAGTCCAGATTCCATATCAGAGGCAGTCATATCACACTAGTACATTGTCTTAAACTCCACGTAGCCTAACTCTTTAAACAAAGCAACCAATCAAAGTAATTAATCAGGTCAACATCCATTGGTGGCCACCTATGAACTTTTTCATGCATGTAGCTAAGAATTCCTTCATTGTCCTTATTGAAATTCCCCCATGGTGAAACACAGGGGTTACCAGACATTCAGACATCTGAAAAAGTGCAAAAAAATTTTGTTAACTCCTAATTCAAAAATTTAAACATGCAACACAGTTTCTTCAATCTTACATCAATTTAAACAGACAATCCTAATAATCTGTTCCAACTTTCAATAATTTTTTAACACATCTCTACACTTCCATCTTATTTAAATACATAAAACTCCTAAGATATGGCAACAGAAACAATATTTTAACCTCTCTCTACCCCCCACGGCTGAATGCAAACAACAATTGTAGAATGAAGACCACACACAAGCAAAACAGTGAAAGAGACAGTAGCGACACCAACCTTAGCAATCAGTGCTGTGTGGCGAACCGTCCAACTTCCGTCAACAGCGCCGTCCAACAACCGTCTACGTCTCCGTCAGAAGCTTCGTCAGCAACCTTGTCACCAAGCTTTTCACCACTCACCCCTGCCTTGATGGAGAAGAGAGTTATGTGCTAGGGTTTAGAATGTAATTGGGTTAGAGGGTCAAGGGGTCTTTAGGGGATAACATATAAGGCGCGAAACCAAACGACACTTGAAAACCTCAAAACGATGGCGTTTTTGTGTTGTGGACGAGGACAGAAAGGACCCTGTCCATTTCACCTATCCACGTGGGCTTCCATCTTCCACGTAACCACCCAAGCCATCCATGTCATCCACTCGCCTACACACGTCAGCAATTTCCGTCGAGTTTTCACCGTGAAAGTGACAAATGGACCGCGTTGGCAGATGGAGCACAGGGTCAGGGACCGAAATGGATCGTGTTTTTGGTTAAGGGTCGCATTGTCATTCGGAGAAATGGACAAGGACCGAATTGGTACTTTACTCTCTGAGTTACGTCTAAAGACTAATCCACAATTGACGAGGGTTTTTGTTTGCATGTTTTGGTCTTCTTTAACAACGAGCCGGCCTAGTTATTACTTTCTGATGTGTGGGTTACAACGACCAAGACTCCTCTCTGTGAAAGCAGCAACGACAAGCAAATGGAGTCCATGGAACGGATTCTCATATCAGAGAAAGACAATCGCCACCATCACAGCACTCATGTTCTGTCCTCAAGTTCCATCACTGTCTAAGCACTCCCTCACTAAAGACGCTGCTCGTTTGTGCACCACAAATAGTTAGACCACAATAAATGGTGACGGTGAAGATCACGACATTGAAGGCAATAGCAACATAATGCAAATAGAGTTCCGAAGTTCAATTCCCCACCAACGACGATTATAGAGCGAGCAGACACTTTCTCATGGTTTCCAGGATGAACATACGCTTTCTCTTTGATTGTAGCTTACAGGCTTTTGACAATAGTTATTAGATTAAGTGGGATAAGATGAGTAAATCTCTATTTTTGGTCCTTGAAATTAGTATAATTATTCATTTTGTTCTTCGAAATTCAAAATTTACTATAGTGGTCCTCCAGATTCAGGTTCAGGCATCAATTTAGTTTCTCAATCTTTTTTGGCAATGTATTAGCAAATGAAGTGTTGAAATGACAAAATCTTACCACGCTGGATGCTCTAACAATTAGGTGACATGGTAACATTTGATTTTGGACTCCATTTAATCCTGGAACTTTAACTTTTTCTTGCTCCACACCGTCCTTCTCATCTCGCACCACTTTTCATCACTTCTTCTCATCAAATCATCAATATTATTTGCCCATGTATCATTTACTATGTCATCATTACATATGCACTAAATTGGTCCCTGAAATTAAATGTCGTGCACAAAATTAGTCCCTTCATCAGTTTTTTCTCTTTTTTTTATAAATTAAATTTTTTTAATATTTTTAAATATACTAATTTTTATTTTATCTTTTCACAAGTTTAATATTGATTTAGTAAAGAGTGTAAATTAAGAGTATAATAATATTTCTTAATACAAACTATTTAATATTTAACACCTTAATAAATATTTTAAGAATACTTGACAAGGCACTTGTTAACTAATATAAATTTATTATTCTCATCTGTTTTAAGAATGTCCATTCTCCATATAATTGACTTCTGACTAAATTAATAAGATAGATTTATACAGTCGATTATAAGAATTCATTTTATCTATAATTTAGCTAGACGGCCTTTTCATATAGTACACTATTAATTAATATAAACACTTATTGTAACCATGACTTGAACAGTATTAAAACAGATACAAATAAACAAAGAGGCAATAATAAAATTTTGAATTTAGCTAACATGTGCTTTAATGATATAAGTTAAAATTATTAGTTAAAAATTTATTAAAAAATTTTAAATTTACAAAAAAAAAAAGAGAAAAAACTTATGAAGGGACTAATTTGGTACACGACATTCAATTTTAGAGACTAAAATGAGTCATTTGGTGCAAAATAAGGGACCAAATTGGTGCATATATAATGATGACATAGTAGATGACACGTGACATAATTCGACACATGACAAAAATAGCATTGTGATATGTGCCATAACCATCCACGTCAGCATGTCCTATGTCGCTGACGAACACGTCATCATACCGTTAAGCGTGACCAAATCTTGAGGTGACATGTGTCACCAAAAATCCACGTCATCAAATCAGGTCAACGTATCGTTAATGAAAAACGGATTAGGAATTAATATGGTACAATTTTTCTAATTTCAAAAACATAATTAATACAATTGAAATATCAAAAATAATTTTAATACACGGCAACAATCTTAGACCATTTTAAAGATTTAATCCAACTAAAAGGCCGTCTAAAACTGAAACCAAAAAATTGTTTATGCACTTGCCATGTCTAATTTCAGATTCACATATCCTCCCGAGTCAGAGGCAAAAATGCAATAATAAGAAGACCACATTAACTTGTTGGCTGGTAAAAAACAAACACTTCATGTCAACACCCTGGCACTAGCACAACATGTATCTTATGGTTGTTGTGCCAACCATGGTTAGGAATGGCAATGAGGGGATAGGGGGCAGATTTTTACCATTTTCGATTTTATTTCATTCTATAATAACTCGCATTGAATTTGTTCTATTTTTTATTTGCATATAGTAAAAAGTTAAATTCTAACTCATTCTTATAATTATAAAAATCTAACAAATAAAATTATATTTTAAAATTGATATAAC
>NC_029788.2:2471756-2484566 GCF_000816755.2 Arachis ipaensis | reverse complement strand
TAAACCCAATCCCGTCCCGTCCCGTCCAAAAATTCATCCCGATGCGGAGGTGAGTAATTACCCGCTCCGAACGGATTGGGACGGAGTGGATACCCACGGATTCGGGTAGTGTTGTCACCCCTAACTATAGTTTTAAGAACTGCACTAGACCAGTCAGTCGGATCAGTCTGACTGAAAATTAGAAGTCTCTATGGTCCAGATCAACAAGAAAAATCGCCATTTCAGACGTTTGGAAATCACTAAATTGATCGAAAATCAACCGGTTAAACCGAACTAAAACCCGGCTGATTTTGATGAAATGACGCCATTTGAAGTTTCTTTAAAAGAAAAAAAACATAACAGATTCTTTCTCTTGTGCCGATTGCAAGCCTTTTCTCCTAATCACTAAGGGTGTTCATGGATCAAATTCGATTTGCATTCGAATTCGATTCGAAAATAGCTGATATCGATCCGATCCGCAAAGCCATCAGATCGGATTAGATCCACACACAAATATGATCGGATAATCCGTAAAAATAAATAAATAAATAAGTAAATATTCTTTTATGTTTTATTTCAACTAATAATTATCATATATGTTATATTATTTTAATTTATTATTTAAAAAAATTATAATAAGCTTTTTAAAATATTTATATGTTTTGCGGATATATCTGATTCGATCCGATGCACAAATATACAGATTCGATCCAAGCTAAAAAATCAAGAATATTAGATTCAATCCGATCCGATGATTTTAGTGTGGATCGAATCAAGATTTTAGCCATATCCGATCCGATCCGTTTCACTCGAGTAATCTCCTCACACTACCTTACATGTTCGTTTCGTGAAGTTTAGAGCTTTTCTTGTTTTGCCCTTAAACAAATCCTAGCCATCTAGCTTCCACCATCGTTGTAGGGAGTGAGACACTGTCGCGTCCATCACACTGTCGCTGTGCTCCACGTCTCCAATCTCTGTTTACTCTCATGGTCTCACCAATTGCAACATCCTCTTCGATCTTGGTGTATGTAGTTGTCTTCGTTTGTTCAATTGCGGGTTAGGCGGTTTTTTTTAACAAATTTGGACAAATAAGTTTTTATCCAATTTTACTGTGCCTCGTGTGAGTCTTTTATTTAATTCGAAATTGCCAGCACAACACATAACAGACAGTTCACTCACTTAACGATCTACATAGACATTTTCCGTTAGCTTTTAATATTAAACTCTCAGAATGGCGTTATCCCAAAACTTGCAAAGACAGAGACCAATTTAAATTTTTTAATTTTTCAGAAATCATTGTATTCGTCGAGATAAAGATCCTGGAGCGGGTGAGTGGCTGTTTACTCTTTAAAAGCCGCCATATGATTAGACATTAGACTCCTCTTATTATTAAAAAATATAAGAAAATTTTGTTATTGTCAAAACTCAANAAAAATTTATTAAAGACATTAAAAAAAATTTTTAGAAGCAAGAAACCCTCCGTAACCCTACCCACACTAACGCAAACCCTTACCATCGTCTCTGCCCCTGCTCGCCTCTGGTTCGCCGTCTTCTCTGATCCGTCTACTCTGGTTGGCTTCTCCACTGGTCCGCCATCGCCGCTGGTTCTATTTGGTAGGGCTTTGCATTTTGCTTCTCTTTCTCTTGTCAGAAGCAGTTTGTTTTCCGTATGCAAGAAGCCTAAACGAGAAAGGAGAAGTGAGACGACAATGAAGCTCGACGTAGATGTCTTGAGATATCTGTCCAAAGACGATTTTAGGGTTCTCACTGCTGTTGAATTGGGCATGAGGAATGTACGTTTTTATCACCTTCCTCCCGATTTTAGTTTGAACTTAACACTCATGACTTACTAAAATTTAGGGAAAAAGAAACGATTAAGCTATACTTATTGTTTTTATTATTAGTTTGTGTTTTTATTCTTAGCTTGAGTTATTAAAATTCTTTTCCTTGCAGCATGAAATTGTTCCTACTGAACTCATTGATCGAATTGCTCGTCTCAAGTATGTTCAGTGACTTTTTGGATTGAATTTATCTCTATATTTTCTTAATTTATTGGTGTTTTAGTTGTGTTTCTACTGAATGTGTGCAGGCATGGGGGCACGTACAAGGTTTTGAAAAACTTGCTCAAGCATAAGTTGTTGCATCACGACTCTTCTAAATGTTGGTTGCTTCTGATGTCTATTTGATTATGACTATAATTTTAGTTTTAAATTGCTGTCACATATGTGAAAATAATTGTGATAGATGGTCCGGTGCAAATTGAATTTGAAACATTCAAATTAATAATGTATTAGAGTTCATATTGATTGGCCTTCTATTAAACCGTAATTTACTTGTGCAGATGATGGATTCCGGCTTACATACCTTGGTTATGATTATCTTGCCATTAAAACAATGGTGAACAAAGGAGTGTTTGTGGGTGTTGGTCGCCAGATTGGCGTCGGAAAAGAATCTGGTACTTCTTTTGTGCTTTGGCAGAACTAGTGTAGTACTTCGATATTGTCATATGATCCTCTTCAATTATATTTGAGTATTTTTTCTGATTCTGGCATTGGTATTCTGCCAGATATATTTGAGGTTGTCTGTGAAGATGGGACTGTTCTAGCTATGAAGTTGCACAGGCTTGGTAGAGTTTCTTTTAGAGCTGTCAAATCAAAGCGTGACTACCTAAGACATCGAAGTAGTTATAACTGGCTGTATTTGTCTCGGCTTGCTGCACTTAAAGAATTTGCTTTCATGAAGGTTTTCCTTCTCAATAATATTCCAGCCTTTCTATTTAACAATATGAATTATCATCTTTATATATGATATTATAATAGCACACGTTTTTCTTGAGCAGGCTTTGGAAACACATTCCTTTCCTGTTCCAAAGGCTGTAGAACATAACAGACACTGTGTAGTCATGTCACTTGTCCAAGGTTATCCTCTGTGAGTGTCCTCCTCATATTATCCAAGCATGCTTTAATTTTACGCTCCACCTTTACTGCATTTCAATGCTAATTGTTTGTGTAGTGAGTCTGACCATAAAGTGCATCTTATGGGACAAATATATATATAATTTAAATGCATTGAAGTGCAACTGATTAGGATTACATTCATGTTGAATATGTCGACTAAATTTTGGAAATTAGAGCGGGATTGTTCAATTCCTTCATTGTTGGACACTGGTTTCCTGTTTATCATGGTACTTCTGGGAATTATTTGTAGGGCTTTGCAACGGTGAGGGTACATGGTGTTGAGAAAGTTGGTAGTGGTTAGTGGTTAGTAGTTGTGTTTATGAAAGTAGTTGAGTAGGTTCCCTATATTTATTGTACTCTTCTATATATTGGTGTTCGTCCCCTCCATTCTTAAGCACACAAGTAATGTATGCCCTCTCTCATTTGTAGAGTTATTCTACTATTTCCAAATGTTTAACCATGGAAATTTACTTGTGGATATGCTTGATCACCTTGAGGATCTTGCTTTTCTTTCACCTTGTGAAAATGATGGTGTTCTTATATATTTAATGACAAAATTCTGTTCAAATAAGTCTTGTGGTATAAAATTAGACATCCAGCCTCTACTTATATATGTTTAAAAATTGGAATTTTTGGTTTTATGATGTGTTTTTTCTGTTTATTAGCTATTACTTTTGTAAAGAGGATCCTTTGTCCTCGGTATGTTGGTAACCTTTCTTTCTTCTTTTTTTTTTTCTTTTTAATTTTGAGTTTATCTTAAAAGGAATGTTTAATGATGTATCGGGATGCTTTGTTATAGCTTATGGGTATGGTCTTCAATTTATTTTCTACCTTAGTTCACACCAAAACCATTAGGTAAAAATTTTTAAGCTGTGTTTATCACTAGTGATTAATTTTGGCACTGTCTTTGAAAATAATTTTTTAGATTGTTTCTTTTAAGAATTTTACGGTGGGTTTAACTAATAGAAATTTTTTATGTAATACCACTATGTCATTCTACTTTCACTTTGTCCTCTAGAACATATGAAGTTTCCTTTTCACATATTTGCTATTTGAATGTTTTCTCCATTTTCAGTTATTTTGGCCCTATTTTGTGTTATTTTTACCCATTTTATTGTTTTGATATTGCTCCTTTGTCAATTGTTTTTGCTTGTTCAGTGTTCAGGTGAAGCAATTACAAAATCCAGAGACTGTTTTTGAGACTATTCTTGGAATAGTTGTTAGGCTCGCCGAGCATGGTCTGATTCATTGTGATTTCAATGAATTTAACATCATGGTATGCCGGAGTTACCTATGCTGTACATTTGTTCGTTCTACTCATTTGTCAGCTTATCTTTTTAGAAGAGTATTAAATTTTAGAATTTCCTGATATCTGTTATTTGATTCTGCTTTTGGTTTATGCTGGTTTCCATTCATTGTAGATTGATGATGATGAAAAAATTACCATGATTGATTTTCCACAAATGGTATCTGTATCACATCGTAATGCACAGATGTAAGAGTCTCTCCTCTTTGCCAGCCTAATTATGTACATCTCATAGTTTGTCATTGATTTTATGTTTACACAAATGCTAACTTCTATTATCACCCTAGCCTTAAAAGGATTTTTCATTTAGTTATATTTAGTTCGTATATGCCTATACAAGCTTAAGTAGTACAAGAATAATATAAGATGGTAGTTTGTATATCCCTGTAACTCTACTTTCGTAGTAATAGTAGTAGTACAAGAATGATATAAGATGGTATTTGAGAGGCCACCACTCTCCTAGGTCTTGTCCAGTCTCATTTCTCTCTCCCCTCTAACAAAATGACCATACGCCACTACTCTGCCACAATTTAACATTTATGCACGTTCCCCTTCTTTGAATCAACAATGTAGCCTTATGAACTAATGCATTAGAGAGAGTTGTTACAGCGTTGCAGCCTTTATTGTGAAAGAGATGATTGAATTTTGCCTTAAGTGGGCAGGGCATATGTGAAGACCCCTAAAACTCCCAATAAGGGCAATATGTTAGATGAACGATAGTCCAATAACTAGAGTAGGATATCTAAAAAAACCATAGGTGACTAGGAGAGACCTAAACTTCCATTGAATCTTGAATTCTTGATACAATATTTAGGTACTGTCTAATGCATGTAGGAGACCTCTGTCCAGTGGGATAAGACGTAGTTGATGTATTGTTGGACATTACATTAGCTTCAGGCATCAGATATATGGTATTAAAAGGAAGCCAAGAATTATTAAGTTTCAAGATATCATCTTATGTTTTAATCACTTGTTATTTATGCTTGTTTCAGGTACTTTGACCGTGACGTTGAATGTATCTTTAAGTTTTTCCGAAAGAGGTTTGTAATCGTTTGATTTGCGTAGTATTTGTTAAAAGATTTGCTTTTATTTATCATTGTTTGTAGATTGTTGCTGTCTTGGTAATCTGAAAAATAAGTTATAAATCAAACAATCACTTTACTCAAACTGCTAGCTCAACATTCATAAATTAGTTTCTAAGTTATTTCTGATATCCCAAGTTGAGATGACATTTTTTATAAATTTCATTTTAGTGTGCAATCAAGGACATGCTTGGAGGACTTGGGCTCTCATGCGCTATTTCCTTTTGAATCTTCCCTTTCTCCTATCCTTTCTTGATATATAGTGCTTCCTTAGACCGTGTCTTTCATATTTTGGTAAAAACTTAGTAATTCCTTATGATATAATAAAATAAATTCATCCAAAAAGAAGGGGATTACAATGATAGGAAGACAATTTCCTGTTCAGAAAACTAAAGATGAAAATTACATAGGAAATAGCCAACCCAAACTCAAGGAAAACAATACACTTGAAGCCATTCAATCTATAGGCAAATTCGTAAATTGTAAAGGATCATTGGCCGAGCACTAAAAGTGAAGCCAAAGTCTTTCTTCTGTCAAACATTTTTGAAGACATTTGTCGAGAACTGCCATTCTATTTGTTGTTACCCCAATAGTGATAGATATGTATGACATTTGATTTTTCTCTCTATGTAGAATGCAATTACATTAAATTCAGCTCGCATTAATGTTGTGAGATATTTCAAATGCTTGTTTGTATTTGGTTTATACTACAAATGATACACATGGGATCTCATTCTTTTGTTAGATAATCTAATTCTCATTTGTGAATATTTGAAGATCTTGTCCATGTCGATTCAATGTGGTTTGCCCATAAGAGTGAACTCTTGTTTCGTTGCCCTTTTTGTACTTCATCTAATCATAACTTTTGTCTTGGTATATCTAGAGACAATAAGTTTCTACTTCTTAATATATGTCACTGTCTTGTGCCATAGTTTACCTTAAAAAAATTATGTTTTTTCCCTCTTCGTTTTTGTTATTTTGTACATGTCTTTTCACCATACTGCATCTCCTAACTTGATAGTACATCAAACGCATACTTGGTTTGCTGAAGATAAATATTTTGGATCTAATCTTTGATGTTCAATCAGGCTTTTTTTCACAACTCAGTTCCACTTCCCTATTTCAGGTTCAATCTTTCTTTTCAAGAAAGCATTGATGACAATGATGATTCTGATGAAGGGAAAGATGAAGATGGAAGGCCCTGTTTTTCTGAAATAGAAAGAAGTGCTGGTTTTTTAGACAAGGAACTTGCTGCTAGTGGCTTTAGTAGAAAGGATGAAGAAGATATTCAGAGGGTATAATGATTTTCTTGTTCTATATAGGAAGGGGAAATTATGGAAGCATTTTCTTTAAATGAAAAATGCAAGATGTTTTCCCTCCTTTTTCTTCATTTGTGAAATTGCTTCCATACTGGTGGATTGGCTTTTCCTATTTTATTTATACACTGGGTGTCAATTTGTCATGCTTTTGATTGTTCCTCAATGCTCTTCAAATTTTTGTGCAGTTCATTGAAGGTGGAGCAGAGGCTGAAACAAACTCAGATAGTGAAGTTGACCTAGTGGAAGACCTGAATGAATCAATCCTTCTTCAGGTATATAAAAAGGATAATTTTGATATCATAGATGGTGAAAAGTAGATATGTGTGAACTTCTCCGTATGCTAACTATATTTTGGAAATTAAATTTGAATAACGAATACATCTAATATTTAGTACAGAGACAGTCAAGCAGCTTGCCTGTGTTTTTCCTGCTCGTCTCAGTTGTTCATTTCTGTGTTTTTCAATGTTGATATAAGATTATTGCTTTATTCGTACAAAATGACACCATGCTTTGGTTAAATAACCAGGATGAAGAACATGAAAACAAAGGAAAAGATGAGAGCTGTGAAGCCGCTGAAAGCGGTGCATCTGAAAGGGAAGATGCAACTGACGAGGTAATGATTTTGTATTTCTTATTACCTGGTGGCTGGTGGTTATTTTAATGATAATGTTTATGCTGCACCTTTTTCTTCGGCCAAATATTTGATTTCAAGAATAAAGTCCAGGATTCATGAGTTTTTGGGGGAATATTATGTCTTTGGCTTATCAATGTAAGGAACAGTGCTGCTCTTGGTGTCGGTGTATTTCTTGCTCATTTCAAAATGAACGCCATTATTTGTCATCAATAAGTCATTCATGGACTTGACCCAAATTAGGATATTATCTGGTTATGAATCTAGTCCGGTGTCCTTTCTTCAGTATGTGGAACATGGAGACATATTATTATTAATGAAATTTGTCAATCGTAGGCTTATGTTGTTTAGGGTAACTTAGTATAATATAGAATATTATTTCCCTGATTTGAAGGGCACTTTGCATGGCCCCTTGAATTAGTTCACAACTTCAATTAGATTTAGTTTTGTCAAATTCTAAATGACGACTCCATTATTACGAGTTAAATAACAATTATGCGATTGTGGTTTATATAATGCTTTTTATCTGGGTCCATGTCAAAATCATGATGGTAGTGGTGAATTTGGTATACAGGAAGAAAATGAAATGGAAAACGAAGCAGAACTCACAAAGAGCTTGAACAAGCAGAGACGACATGCCATAGCAGCAACTCGTAGGGGACGAAAGAGCCTCGCATCCAGGAATTCATACAAAGACAAGGGTGGCAGGTCATCTCACAATTCTAAGCTTCAAAAACAGTTGAGCGGTTGGTGAGGTATATGGATATAACATCCATGTGGCTGTTGAAATTTATTAAAGATGAATTAGAAATATATTTCATGTGCTTTCATATGGTCATTCTATCTTAACGAATGAAGTTTTGTAGGGCATAATGTCATTGTAGGCTTATATCTTATTGGCAGAACTTAAGTTCGGAGATAGAGAAGCAAATAGGTTATTTGTTTGGGGTGATATCTTTTATATTGTGGATATTATACCACTTATGAAATGAATAATATATTAATATCACTCAGTTCGATAAGAAAAATATTCATATGTATTTTGTATTGAGGGTGATATTTCCAAATTAGGAGCGACATCAATATGAAAGTAGCAAGGTTTATATAAATAAGTTATATAATCTAAAACGGAGTAAATAGTCAAATTTGTTTGTGATAGATTATTCTTTTTTAAATTAGTCGTCGAAATTTTTTTTTTAATCAAACTTATTCTTAAAAAATTTTAGTTTTCACATTAGTTTTTCTGTCACATTCGTTGTTCATGGCATCAAAGTTCGCTGATATAGTAAGATAAGTGATATTACAATATATATTTGACAATTTAATTGACTTTTTTTTTGGTTGTACAATTTTAATTGACTATTAGCATAATAATATGATAAGTTTATAAAATTAGATCAAATTATCTCCAAATTAAGAGGAGAGATTTAAATACTTTGAGGTTCTGTTCAATTTGGGCAATTGCAAATTTGGCCATTTCTAACTCCTTAGAACATCCGGAATTTTTTTTTTTGGGTGAACCATCGGGCCAAGGCCCAAAAAAAAAAATTATTGCTCTTCTATCATTCATATATAGAGACTCTATTTCTTCGGGCATACTGTCAATGAAGCCAAACCCATTTTGCCGTTTGAAACTTTCTTTTGCAAGCCAATCAGCCCACATGTTTCCTTCTCTCAAGGTGTGTTGAAAATTGAGCTCCCAAGGTCTTTTTGGAAGCTCCTCAATTTCTCTTAGAAGGGGGTTGAATTTTTTATTCGTAAGGATTCTGCCATACATCACCTGCCATGTGAATGTCTTTGCCTTTTGCGAGCCTTTCCATTTCCATATCGTGGTCCAAAGATTTTCCTTGTGTTTTGACCAGTTTTCCAACACTTTATGGGTTGCTCCAACCGAGACTTCACCGTCGTTCGAGTGCCTCCATCCCATTCTATCCTCTCCGTGGTCATCTGCTGGAGCTGGTGAAGCAGTTATCTTGAGAATGATATCCTCGTGTATAAGACCATTTGCTTCCTAACAAATACTATTATAAGATAAATTATTCTTCCTTACAAAAGCATCAATTCATTTCGAGACCCTTTAAAATGACAACAATGCTAGGGAACTAAGAGGGTACCAGCTAAATACCTCTATGTGAATCCAAAATCTCTACCTCTACGTAGATGGTGTTTATGCTAGGCATTAAGATGTTTCTTCTACTAAGTATCAAAATGTTTCTTTTTCATACTAAATGAATGTTCTTTTATATATTTTATAAATTTTTTATATACTAAGAATCGGGATTGTTGGATGTTCCATTTTTAATATACGTATTAAACAAATAAATTTTTAACAAATTTTATTATATAATAATTATATTTTCAACAAATATTTTTAAAAAATAACTTAGCCCTACTGATAGAAGGACCAAGTCGTGTCCCAAACCTATCAAATAATAAAAATTTATTAAAAACCAAAATGTTGGATTTAAAATTTCTTAAGAACCATCTGAATGTCTACAAAGGAAACAACAAATTCTATAAAATACCTTGCCAAAAATAGAAAAAAACTAAGGAGTACAAACTGGAGGCAGGTGCATGTATCATGGACATTCACATTATCAGACCTGAAAAAGGATTTACATGGTCTCACTAACTTTGAGACCTTTAAGTGGTGTCACTTAGAAATACGGGTGGCAAATGGGACAAAATTCGTTGGTCGGCTAGCGTAACTCGCTAAAGAAGTGTATCGGATTAGAAATTTGAGATTGTTACAAGAGAAAGTCTAGGGAGCCAATGGACTAAGCGTACAATGTGTACAATGAAGGTTTAGAAAGTATTAGAGATATCATTATTAGTGTTACGTTATCCTGTCAAGTTACGCTTTTGGGATGAGTGGTTTCAGGACATGGTATAAGAGTTTCAAATGCGGAAGGTTAAGAGTTCGAACCTTGGTGAACCCAAAATTAACTTTTTATAACATGAGATGTTTATTATCCCTGGTATCCGAATGGTTATCCTTGGTATTCGGATGGTTATCCTATATAGTATAAGTGATGTTCATTTAATTCATAAACCAAAAATTTAGCCCATTGTACATATTGTACACTTAAGCCATTGGCTCCCTAGCACTACTCTTGTTACAATAAAAAATTCATCTAATCTACGGGTTTTGGCTTAGGCGAGGCAAAGCGGGCTTTTGGCTTTAAAATGATAATTGAATTTGGAAAGTTACTCTTATACTTGTATTTGAAATGTTTGTTTATTTTACTTTAAGTTATAATTTGGACTATATTTAATTGATTAGGACCATTGAAAGAAAAAATAAAAAATAAGTTGTGTCCTTTGTTAGTGTCTCCGTGTCTTTCCTATTAAGATGGACACAAAATACACTAATTCAGTATCTCTGAACACATTGTCTCTGTCCATATCTCCCCTGCCAAACACGATTTTGTCTCATTATCCTATCTCTGAACACAGCCTAAAAGCTTGAGACCATGTAAACCAGAGCCATGAGACTTGCGCCATGAGTAGAGATCTGAAAAACCCTTCCAAATTTATCTTCATTCAACAATGTGCGATCTCGTTCTCCGCTCCAAATGCCTCAACCACTTCAATTTCAGTTTCACCTGTAACAACAATCTAATTCTCATTAAGAACTCTCTTTTCCTTCGTATTGAATCCCATTCATTCACAAGAAACACTCATATTTGTAAAGGCCGAAAGCTCAATGCTGACGTCATCATCGTCGGCGCGGGTGTGGCTGGTTCTGCTCTCGCTTACACACTTGCAAAGGTTATTCCGCCCCCCTTCCAACTGAACTCACATCTTTCTCATGATTTTATATTATTTTGAATTTTTTATATTTGATTTTTGGTCACAAAAGTAGCGGAGACATTGAATTCAATATTTTCATATAAAATGTTTCTTTTTCCTTTTACAGTTTACACTTTGCAATATTATTGATGAGCACTACTTTGCTGTGGGATTTGGGAAATGGAAACTTTATAATGATCATGTGATGTTACTTATGCCTGTATATTCTAATTTGGGCTAAATTCTGATTTGGTCCTTAAAATATTTTTTTATTTTAGTTCTAAAAAATTTAACAGAATAATTAATGTGGATTTTAGTTAAGTCATATGTTATTTGATGTGTGAGAAAAACATAATTAAAACCTTTTTATAATATTTTTTTAATTTTCTTTTTATACAATATTTCAAATTCTAACCATCAATTATCAACGCTCCAAAATCAAATAAAAAGTTGATGGTGAATCAATTTTACTTACATACTGAAATAAAATATTATTGGCTATTTAATATGCGAATTATTTATGTCAAGTTTAACCGTAAGAAACATTAAATCCGCTTAAAAAATTTTTGTGATTGAAATAAGATATCTAGAAGTTTTTAGAATAGGACATTTGCAAGGTTAGGGGCCAAATTAAAATTGGGCGTAAGACCAAAATAATACTTTACTTTATACTCTTTTTAGGCCGCGTTTTCATTTTCCGTTTTCATATTGTGAGTTTTATGGATTTTGGATTCTGCAAAGAAAATGAAAAACAGTGAAAACAGACTCGAAATTGTGTCTACTTTAATTCAACAATATTAATATGGTGGAAACTCAGGTACAGTCAACTTCACGTGAAGTTGAAGTTGATAGCTGAGAGCCGTTAAATGATTTGAATATTTGACTAAATTTTCATCTAACGACTCTCAGCTATCAACTTCATGTGAAGTTGACTGCACCTGAGTTTTCACCTATTAATATTATTCACTTTCTTGGATTTAAAAATGCCGCTTGCCTTGCTTGGAGCTTTGAATATAACTACTTAAATCTTTGGAGTATCTTATTATTTTTCTTGGTCCTTTCGATTTAGCATGTTCTGTTTTCAACAATGGACAAGTTGTTGATGAACAAATAGGTGAAATAACACTTTCTCCTTTTTCTGTATAATGTAGAACCACACTAATGTTTGAAAAGAGGATAACAATTTTGAATTGCTATACTCTATAATCTGAACCCTTTTGGAAGATATTTAGATATGATAGATTGATATGCATCTTATTTTTTTTTGACATAATGTTTGTGAAAATTTATCGTTGCTATGTAAGTGAATCATCAAATTCTGTTCAATCAATTACGTACATCTCTATTTCTTTGGATTTTAATTTTCGAGAAACTAGACTTGCCATAGGAGGATTAATGTTTTGGATTGGTTAAATCCTAGATCATTCATAAGCCTGCTTTTTGAAACTTTGAAGGATGGAAGGTGTGTCCATGTTATTGAGAAGGATTTGAGAGTGCCAAACAGAATTAATGGAGAACTCCTCCAGCCCGGAGGGTACATAAAGTTAAAGGAATTAGGGCTAGAAGGTATGTATCCAGCTATCATAAAAGACTATTCTGGAGCTAGGTTTTATAGACGAATAGTGTTGTGTCTGCATAGCTGACAAATACTTGACAAGATCAAAACAAGTGTTGGACACACATTCCCACTTGTTAAATTGAAATAAATAAATAAATAAATAAGTTGTCTTTTAGCTTTGATATG
>NC_029788.2:2467308-2471505 GCF_000816755.2 Arachis ipaensis | reverse complement strand
CATTCAAAATATAAGAATTATTTGATAGTATTTGTGCACATATTTTTAATGGAGTAACCCAAACAAAAGACCATACCCAATACTGACCAACTTAATAAAAGCAATATTACTTGAAAGTTGAGATTCGTTTTAATATCCTTTGAATTTTTCAAATCAAGCCCTAGACTCTTTTAAGTCTCAGTCATTCCTTTAACTTCAATATTGGTTTCATAGGCTCTATGGTTCTCTTGGGAAGGATGGAAACTAACAATTATTGGTAGTTTGGCACCAAATCATATGATGATATTGTAAATTTTGAGCCCTGTCAGTGTGCCTGTGTCGGTTGTGTTATCTCTTTGTCTTGCAATTTCAAGAGTTTGGTGTGTCTATGTTTCCATGTGGTTTTGTATGTCCATGCTAGGATAGATGCTTTATAATATACTTATTTTCCTGATTGCCTTTGATATTGCAGATTGAAATGATAACTTGTTATATAAAGTGAAAAGTGTCTTTCCTATTTGCTATTGTTCCACTTTGTATACTTCTTAGACTATATCTGATTTAACATTGGATCCCTGATATTATTTCTTATGGCTTCATAATCCTTGTATTATATGATAATTAGATTCTTCCTTATTGAAGTAGTTTTTAAGTTTATGTCACCCAACTACAACAACAACAACAATAAGTCACTAACAATCCCAAGCTTCCTTTCGGTGGTATCATTTAGAAGTGTGCCGAGAATGTATCTTGAAGTATTTTAAAGTTTCTTTACCTGGTTGATATCTTCTACTTGATCGACTTCTCCCATTGCCTTTATTAATCTTCTTTTGCCACTCCTCATTAAGTACTATGCCTACTCTTTCATATGCTTGTACCTAAATTTCTCGTATATGTTTACTCATCCACTTCAGCATCACATTGACATTTCATTGCCTGAAATTCGCAACTACAGAGCATAGCTAGACCTTAGAGCTTGACATATAAACCTATTACCACTTTTTCCAGGTGCCTCGGTCAAGAAAAACTGAATATAAAACTATACATTGTTATTATTGTTATTTGTGACCGTTTTAGTTTAATTTTGCATGGCTATAATTTATTTCTCTTTAGGAGTTATCATGCGTTTTGCTTCTGCAATTGATACTAGTATTTGCTTTTGTTATTTAATTGTGGAGGAAGTTAAGCTGGTTGTCAATCTGATATTCTCTTGCGTCAGACTATAAATCAGCGTTAACATCCATTTCTCTTTTTCTGGCCGGCTAGTAGTTACTCTTGAAAAGTTCTGAGCCTGTATGTGTTTTCTTTGTCAGACTGTCTGGAGCAAATCGATGCACAACAGGTGCTAGGTTACATTCTCTACAAGGATAGAGAAAATATTAAATTACCTTATCCATTGGAAAACTATCATGCTGATGTGGCTGGTAGGAGCTTTCACAATGGACGATTTATACAAAGGTTGAGAGAAAAAACTACGGCACTCCCATGGTAGTCTCTCTTGCTTTTGTCTTTTGTTATCTAATTATTATAATTATTTAATGGGTTAAAATTAGGAAATAGTCAGATAATTTTTTATTGTAATAGCTTTCTGCTCAGTATTGCTTTCCCCGATAATCTCATGTGCTCTTTACATTGTTCAGTGTACAAATGAATGAAGGCACTGTAACTTCTCTTCTTTGGAAGGACAATAAAACTGTTATTGGTGTTCAGTACAAATCTAAAGATGGTAAAGAGCACAAAGCTTATGCTCCCCTCACAATTGTTTGTGATGGCTGTTTCTCAAAGTTGCGTCATTCTCTCTGTCACCCCAAGGTTGAATTGTCTTGTAAATAAGTCATATGGCAAATTACTGTGCTGATATGGTGAATGTTAGAGGATTATCTTGGTTTTGCTCAAGTCTCAAATTGACTCCCACAAATATAATTCTGTTGGTCATTTTCCAGGTAGAAGTACCTTCTTGTTTTGTCGGTTTAATCCTGGAGAATTGTCAACTCCCATTTGAAAACCATGGCCATGTTATTCTGGCAAATCCTTCCCCAATCTTATTTTATCGTATAAGCAGCACAGAGGTTCGCTGCTTAGTTGATATACCTGGTCAAAAGGTACCTCCTATAGGTAATGGCAAAATGGCCAACTTCTTGAAGACTATGGTGGCTCCTCAGGTATCTGTTACTATCCTACTTTGCATGTGATATTCCAATTGCAGCTTACTAGTAGTTGAGTATGCAGTTTTACATGCCTCTACAAACTGGAAACATATAAACATTTGGTTTTCTTGTGCTCGGTTTCTCATGTTCTTTTCCTGTGATACAGATTCCAGCTGAACTTCATGATGCTTTCATATCTGCGATTGACACAGAAAATATTAGAATCATGCCTAATGGTTATATGCCAGCTGAACCCATTCCTACTCCTGGAGCTCTTTTAATAGGTGATGCTTTCAACATGCGTCATCCTTTGACTGGTGGAGGAATGACAGTGGCACTATCTGATATTGTTGTGCTGCGTGATCTGCTTAAGCCGCTAACTGACCTAAATGATGTAGATTCATTATGCAAATGTCTTGGATCCTTTTACATCTTGCGTAAGGTAAGCTAGTATTTACATTTGAGCTTACATATTGTTTCAGGATGGAAACTTATATCTCATCTCTAAACTGGTTCATATTGAGCGCAATTTATAAGTCCTAATGATGAATGTTTGAACACATAGCATAATCAAAGTTTGTCTTTGAAACATTATGATAAACGGTACTTAGAATCTTAATCTTCATACCATGTACTTTGCAGCCTTTGGCATCTACCATAAATACTTTAGCTGGAGCCCTATATATAGTCTTTTCTGCTTCATCTGATCAAGCTAGTAACGAACTACGCGAAGCTTGTTTTGACTATTTGAGCCTTGGAACTATTTTCTCATCTGGACCAATGAGTTTGCTGTCTGGTCTGAATCCTCACCCACTGAGTTTAGTTCTCCATTTCTTTGCTGTAGCAATCTATGGTGTTGGCCGTTTGTTGTTTCCTTTTCCCTCATTTAGATGCACTTGGATCGGAGCTAGATTAATTTTGGTGAGTTCCTCCTTCAAAATAAATGGTTCTGGTCTCTTCATTACCTCAATCATGGAATATGGCTTTCGTTGCCTTTTCCAATTTGATTTTCCTTTGCTAATGTTACAATACTATTTAACAGCAATTTTCCCATTGTAGTATGTTTTCCTTGATGTTCTAATGGCTTTAGTAATTAACTAAAAATTTCAAGGTTTTGAATACCGAACTAGTCAGTAAACCGGTGAAGCTAAAGGTTCAATGGTCAAGAGGTTCAACCGGAGTTGAATTAGATATAATAAAATAATATACTTCGTATGAAAATGAAATATATATTTTTATTTTAAGAACTTTTTTTTTTTAATTATACTTTTTAACTGGTTTTACTGATTTTTTGACTGATTCACTAGAATATGTTTTCTACACAGAACTAGACCACTTAGATGACAGGTTTTCCGTTAACCCGATTGAACCTGCCAGTTCAATTTGGTTCTCAGAAATCAGAACCATGGAAAATTTTATGTGATGATTCGAATATATTATATCATAGTTCATTGCAATTCGCTCCATTATTTTCAATGTTTTTATTTCTTAATTCTTATTCACAGTTTAGGCTGACAGTGATGCATGTTGACATAATTAAATTGTTATTGTAACTAATGAATATGTTTCAGTGTGCATTTGGCATAATATTCCCCATCATCAGGGATGAAGGAGTGAGGCAAATGTTCTTTCCAGCGACAGTACCAGAATTTTATAGGAGTCCGTCTGCTCGGTGATGCTTTGACAAGTGCCGAATCTGTATATTGTACCATTTGAAACCTCATGAACAGATATGGTGAAGATTCATAGACCTACTGATAGGCAAAAAAATATTATTATTTAAAATTAAAAAAAAGTTATTTTAAGTAAATAAATATAAGATATTATTATCAATTTATGAAGTGAGTTTCAATATATTAAGTGGAAGGTTCTAATTACCACTATCAAAATTGCCACTATCAAAAGTATTCGGCAGGTCGGGTACCAGACGGTTCGGGTTAGGATCCTGAGGTCTACGCTTGGGATGGTGGAGAGGTTCGTCTGGTCGTGGTTTCCTGGTCCCGGGTGTGCGAGGTCCCGAGCACTTCGTATGTAGAGGGGGGTGCCACCTGCAAAGACACTCCGACGCTCT
>NC_029788.2:2460960-2467289 GCF_000816755.2 Arachis ipaensis | reverse complement strand
AGCCAGTCTCCCCCTTATATACATGTCAGTAGTGGGCCCTTCCAGTGGTCAGGCCCATACCCTCAAAGGCGCTGTCCCACGGCTGCGTGCAAGCCGTACGGGACGCGTGTCCGGGTCGGGTGGAGGGCGCGTTATTGGGCCGGCGGGAACTCGGGTCGGGTTAACCTGCGTGAGTTTGGGCCAGGCCGTAACAGTGCCCCCGACGCGTTAGCGATGGCCGTGAGGGCCATTGGTGGCGCGTGATGTCTACGCTCGTACGTTGTCGTTGGGTCGGCTGATCGTGGGAGGGACGTGTCTCCTGTGCGCGTGTCTCTTGATCTGCTGTGGCATCTGTTTGCCGTTTCGTTCTCCGCGCTGGGCATTTAATGCTCATAATGATTTGAAAAAACCTGTGCGCAAAGACTATCTTGCCCCTGCTTCCTTTCGCGCTATTGGGGGTGGTTTTTAAACAGTTTTCTCCCTATCCACCTCCCACTCTTACTATTTCCAACTCCTTCTCTCCCTAACATCCAAAGCTTCCTGTACGAACTCCCTCCTGCTTCAACTTTCAGTCCAAGTTTTCTTCATCGTTCCAGGTAATCTTCTGGTTTCTTTCCTCTGGTATCTGTGTTATGTCCTGTTGTTGTGCGATTGCTGCTTGCGTTTGTTGCATGGCTAGTTTATTTTTGTTGAGAGGTTTTTCAGTGTTGGGGTAGGTGAGTTAGGGAAGGGGTACCATTCCAGGATAGGTTTTTTGGGTGGTTTGTGAGGTAGGCGTAGTTTTTAGCCGTATCTGGTCATGATTGAGTTGAAAAGGCGTAGTTTCTGAGTTTTTTCGGGCTCCCGACCTCATAGACTAACGGAGTGGTACCCCGCTGTAGGTATGCCTTGCGTTGTCTCCTGGTCTTCCGGATCTGGTGCGGCTTACGACCCGTATGCTTGGGTGACTGACGATATAAGGAGCTCACCCAACCAGATGGGTTTGGAGAAATTGACGGAGTTCCGGCAAGCCGGCTACTTGTGTGGGGGAACTGACGAAGAGGCCAACTACGAGGCCATTGTCCCTGCTCCCCATGAGCGTATTTATGAGCTCAATTTTCACTCCCCCCGTGTCCCCGATTGGATCTGGTTTTATAAGTCCATGTTCACGCAAGTTGGCGTTCGTTGTTTGTTGCAGTGGAAATGTCTGCCACCGTGACCGGTCTTGAGAATCTGATGAAGACCTTTTTTGAGGCAAGTGATGACGAGAATGTCGAAGAGAAGGACGTCGGTAAGTCGGAGGGTCCTTCAGGGGAGAAGGAGAGTCAGGCTTCTCCTATCCGGGATACCGAAACGTCGAGAAAACAGGCCGTAGGGGTCAAGCTTCCCCTACCCGCGAGGAAGGGCCCGCTGATGGGTACGCGACTCTCACCCCTCATCCGGATAGTGACGTGGAGCTTATCCATACTCCTAAGAAGCGAAAGATGTCTTCCAGCCCGGAAGGGGCCCTTACCATAATGGAGAGGAACTTTGATGCTACCAAATTCATTGACTCCCAACTGATACCCGGGACAGAAGAGCATTTTCATGAAACCGAACTGTCCGGGCAGGCGAGGTGGATGTATCGCACCTTGCTTCGTGGGGCCGTGATAGCTCGGAAGGCCGAATTTGAGTTATCCGGTATGGAGGCGCTTCGGAGGAAGCTTGAGTCCTCTGCTAAGACGAACAATGACTTTAAGGCTCAAGTTGAACTCCTCCAGGGTCAGCTGTCCGAGATGGGGGGAAAGCTTAGTGCTGCTGAGGAGAAGTCGTCGTTTGTTGCGGAGAGGTTGAAGGCGTCCGATGAGACCGTGGCCCGGCTTCTTGAGCGCGAGATGACATTGGAGGGTCAACTGAACGCCGCTCAGGGTCGGGTTGTCGCCTTGGAAAAGGAGCGGGAGCAGGCCGTCTCGGAGGCGAAGGCCGCTAAAGCAGAGGCCGCTGAGCTTAAGAAGAAGCTTAAGGTGGCCAAGGAGCAAGGGAAGAGTGCTATCTTGATGACCGAAGATGCCCTGAAGGCTCAGCTGAGGATTGCTGCTCCTGATTTCGAGACGCCGTCAATTGGCGTTTTCAAGACTATCCAGGACGGAAAAATTGTTGATATGCCGAGGAAGTGAAGTCTTGTAACTTAGGATATTTTGTCGTTTTGTTTGCTTTGAACAATTTACTTGTCCGTTCCATATTTTGACGCTTTATAAGTTATCGTCGTTTGATTGCTGTGATTTTTGCTTGTTTCGTTGTTTTGTCGTGTTACCGTTATCGTGTTACCGTTTATTCTGGGCGGGCTTATTTCTTGTGCCCGTCTCGCCGTTTTCACATTTGGCATCAGTTCGGACCGATTTGGTAGCGTAGTCGTCGAATTGGTTGAGGCCTATGAGCCGTCTGACTCCCGGGGTGATCAATCCCGGGGTGCCGTTTTAGGTTTTGGTCATGAGAAACAGATGTGAAGTAAGAAAGTTTTAACAAGTAAAAAATTTGAACAAGTGAAAATTACTCGTCAGTTGGGCAAGTATTTGACAAAGTAAGTAAACAAGATGAATTAACATGTGGATAGGGCAAATATCAACTATCTGGCTAGGCTCCCTGGTCGGTGAGCCGGTGGGTCAGGAGTAGAACCTCTTTAGGTTACCTGCGTTCCATGTTCTGGGTATTTCCTTGCCGTCGAGTTTTTCGAGTTTGTAAGCGCCTTTGCCGAGTACCTCCCTTACCCTGTAGGGACCTTCCCAATTTACCGCCAGCTTGCCTTCCCCTGGGGTCGGGACGCCGATGTCGTTGCGTCGCAGGACGAGGTCCCTTTCTTCGAATTCTCGTTTGAGGACTTTTGCGTTGTAACGCAGGGCTATTCTTTGTTTCAGCGCCGTTTCTGTTAGGTGAGCCATCTCCCTTGTTTCCTCAATCAGGTCTTTCTCGACCGCTTCGCTCATGCCCGCGAGTAGTAGTCGGGGGCTTGGTTCGCCGATTTCGACTAGTATCACCGCATCGACCCCGTATGTTAGGCGAAAGGGAGTTTCCCCCGTGGCGCTTTGCTCGGTTGTCCGGTAGGACCATAAGACGGAGGGGAGTTCGTCAGTCCAGTTCCCCTTCTTACTGTCTAGGCGCTTCTTTAGACCAAGAAGGACGACTTTGTTTGCGGCCTCTACCTGCCCGTTTGTTTGGGGGTGTTCTATTGAGGAGAACTTTTGCTTTATCCCCAGGCCAGAGAGGAATTCCATGAACTTCTTATCGGTGAACTGGGTCCCATTGTCCGAGATAACGACCTCCGGGATGCCGAAACGGGTTATCACCTGCCTCCACATGAACTTCCGGCAGTTGGAGGACGATATCGTGGCTAGTGGTTCAGCCTCCACCCATTTGGTATAGTAGTCAATGGCGACAATGAGGTATTTGACTTGTCCTGGGCCGACCGGGAAAGGTCCCAGGAGGTCGACTCCCCATTGTGCAAAAGGTCGTGTAGTCGTTAGCGAGCTTAGCTCGGAGGCCGGTGCCTTGTGGAAGTTGGCGTTTTGTTGACACTTCGTGCATTTTCTGACGAATTCCTTTGAGTCCTTCATCATTGTCGGCCAGTAGTATCCTGCTCGGATGAGCTTCCTTGCTAGGGCTTTGCCCCCGATGTGATGTCCGCAACACCCTTCGTGGACTTCTCTAAGCACGTAGTCCGTTTGGTCGGGGTGCAAACACTTCAATAGGGGCTGGCTAAGTCCCTTTTTGAATAGTTGTCCCGAGAGCTCGATGGCCCAGGTCATCATCCTACCAGCCAAATCAGGTTTTTGCAGTATTTGTCGAATCGCCTGATCTGTCCTCACAACTATACGGTGACTCTGGAAGTATTGTCTTAACCTTCGGGAGGATACTAGGAGCGCCAGCGCCAGTCTTTCCAGTTTACTGTACCTCAGCTCTGGTCCCTGGAGTGCCCTGCTCACGAAGTAGACGGGCTGTTGTGTCCTCGCTTCTTCTGTGACGAGGACCGCGGCAAGCGCTTCCTCGGTTACTGACAGGTAGAGGTAGAGCGGTTTTCCGGCTCTGGGTTTCCCGAGAACTGGTGGTGCCGCCAAGATTTCCTTAAAGTGGTTGAATGCCTCTTCGCACGCTGGGGTCCATTCGAACGTCATTCCCTTTCTCATTAAATTGAAGAAAGGTAGGGCCCTTGCTGCCGATGCGCCGAGGAAACGGGATAAAGCTGTCAATCTCCCAGCAAGTCTCTGGACGTCTTTGATGCAACCCGGACTCCTCATTTGAAGGACCGCTTGGCATTTTTCGGGATTGGCTTCCACTCCTCTTTGAGTGATCATGAAGCCCAGGAACTTTCCGGCCTCCATGGCGAACGCGCATTTGAGCGGATTAAGCCTCATGTCGTGTTGTCGTAGGGACGAGAAAACGCCGTTAAGGTCGCTCAGGAGATCGTCAGATCGTGCGGTCTTTGCGAGTATGTCATCCACATAGACTTCTACTGTTTTGCCCATGAGTTCGCTGAATATCTTATTCATCAACCTTTGGTATGTGGCTCCGGCATTTTTTAGACCGAACGGCATTACCTTGTAACAATAGATGCCCCCTGGCGTTATGAACGCCGTTTTTTCCTCGTCGGGTCGGTGCATCGGTATCTGATTGTACCCTGAGTAGGCGTCCATGAAGCTCAGATATCTGTACCCTGCCGCTGCGTCGACAAGTGCATCAATATTAGGTAGGGGGTAGCAGTCCTTGGGACAAGCCTTGTTGAGGTCAGAGTAGTCCACGCACATTCTCCACCTCCCGTTGTGTTTTTTAACCAGAACCACATTCGACAACCAGGTCGAGTAGTCCAGTTCCCGGATGAATCCCGCTTCTAAGAGGCTGGCCGTTTGCTTGGCCACCTCATCCGCCCTTTCCTGCGACATTTTTCTCCTTCTCTGGGCCACTGGTTTGGCTCCTGCCTTTACGGTCAGGTGATGCGACATGAGCTGGGGGTCTATCCCGGGCATGTCGGTAGGTGTCCAGGCAAAGAGATCGGCATTGGCCCTGATCATTTCCATCAAAGGCTCCTTTATCTCGTGCGGGAGGTTTCTATTTATGAATGTGAATTTATCGTCCTCCTCGCCGACTCTGAACTTTTCCAAGTCTCCTTCTGGCTCTGGTCTGGGTTTGTCGTCTACCCTGGCGTCCAGGTCGGCCAGGAAGACCCCTGACGCTTCCTTGGATTTTTTCCTGAGAGAAAGGCTGGCGTGGTCGCAAGCGACTGCCGTTTCCAAGTCGCCTCTGAGGGATCCCACGGATCCGTCATCGGTGATGAATTTCATCACCAGTAGTTTCGTACTGATAGCTGCCCCCAAGTCGTTAATGGTCTTTCTCCCCAGGATGATGTTATAAGCCGTCGAATCTCGTAATATCACAAAGTCTGCCATGATTGTTCTTCGTCTTTGCCCTTGTCCCACAGAGGTCGGGAGTGTGATAATTCCGTCCGGCTTGATGAAGTGGTCACCTAACCCTACCACTCCGTGCTGGTGGGTCGTCAGGTCGGAATCTCTCAATCCCAAGGCATCGAAAACGTTTCGGAACATGATATTCGAGTCTGCCCCCGTGTCTACCAGGTTTCGTTTGACGAGGCCAGTTCCGACCCTAGCCGTGATGACCATGGGCGGACTTTCCGGCGCCTCGTCGAACCACTGATCCTCCGGGCCGAAAGAGATAGTTGGGAGACCCTTAAGACTCCTAACTGGTGAGGTGGAGATCGCTAGGACCTTGGCATCTTTTTTCTGTGCCGATTTCGACTTCGGGGCGGTATTTCTGGCCGTTACCACGTTTACCACCGTGAGGCCGTGGTCGTCACCCTCTGGTTCTTGTCGTCGCCTCATTGGTCGGGATCTATCTTCGGTGTCGTGGTCTCGGTTGCGTCTCCTTGGTTCCCTTATAAGGTGGGCGAAATCAGCGAGTTTGCTGTCCCTGATAGCTTGCTCGAGGGCATCCTTTAGGTCAAAGCAGTCTTGGGTCTTGTGCCCGTAACCCTTGTGATACTCGCAGTAGAGGTTCTTGTTTCCTCCCGTCCTGTCCTTCAGTGGTCGGGGCTTCGCCAGTATCCCCTTTTCTGCTATCTGTTGGTAAACTTCTGTGATCGACGCCGTGAGGGGGGTGTAGTTGGTGAACTTCCCAACTCGGGGAAACGGTTTGGGTGGTTTACTCGGACCGCCGTCCCTGGCGTGTTCCTTTGGTCTTTCTCTGGCTTCGAAGTGCCGGGCTTGGTTATAGGCCGGCTGCCGTTTATTGGCAGCCACAACCCGGCTGACTTCCTCGTCATTAATGTATTCTTTGGCCACGCACTGGATCTCTTGCATCGTCCAGACGGGCTTCGTGGTGAGGTG
>NC_029788.2:2458475-2459993 GCF_000816755.2 Arachis ipaensis | reverse complement strand
GGCTGCCGTTTATTGGCAGCCACAACCCGGCTGACTTCCTCGTCATTAATGTATTCTTTGGCCACGCACTGGATCTCTTGCATTGTCCAGACGGGCTTTGTGGTGAGGTGTTTCCTGAAGTTCTCATTCGAGAGTCCGTTCGTTAAACACAAACTTGCCACTGAGTCCGTTAGACCGTCAATTTCCAAGCACTCGTCATTAAAACGGTCCAGGTACTTCCTGGTCGGCTCTCCGGGTCTCTGTGTCACCCCCAGCAAATCAATTGGGTGTTTGGCTTTGACAATCCTAGTTGTGAACTGAGCCAAGAAGGCGTGACTGATGTCGGAAAATTGGGTCACCGAGCCTTGCGGGAGGTTGTTAAACCACCGTATTGCCGGGCCCGCTAAGGTGACCGGGAAAGCACGGCATCTGACCTCGTCTCCCACCCCTTCTAGGTTCATCCTGGCCTCAAAGGCCGTCAAGTGTTCCAGGGGGTCTTCCGTTCCGTCATACTTCATGTCTGTCGGCTTGTCGAAGTGTTTCGGTAGTCGGACCTCGAGTACAGAGCGGTGGAAAGGAGTCGCTCCTATTATGACGGGTCCTCGGGCAGTTCTTCTCGACTCATTGTTCTCGCGGTGAGCTTCCTCGTCGCCCCTGTTCGACGCGCGCCGCCTTTCGTGTCGGGCGTAGATAATGGGGTCGCGACTTCTTCTTCTGGGGCGTACCCGCCCCCAGTGCTCTCCGACTCGTATTGGGGGCTCGGCGTGCGCCTCGAGCGGCTCCTTGAACGGGAACGGGTGGGGCTCTGCTCTGGGGAGCGTTGGTCGCGCTCTCTTTCTGCTAGCCTGCGCTCTAAGTCCTGCATTCTGTGGCGTAGTTCTTGCATTATCCTGGCGTGGTTATCACCCGTCCCCCCGAAGGGGTGTCTCTCGTGAGTCTGTATCGCATCCCTCGGGGGCGACCGTTGCTGTTGCCGGGATTCCGTCGCGACGGCGCCTCCCCCGAGCACGGGAGGCGCTACCTCGGAACCTGTCCCAGTCTGGACCAGCACGAAATCCATGGACGAGTGTCCCCACAGACGGCGCCAATGTTCGGTAGGTCGGGTACCGGACGGTTCGGGTTAGGATCCTGAGGTCTACGCTTGGGATGGTGGAGAGGCTCGTCTGGTCGTGGTTTCCTGGTCCCGGGTGTGCGAGGTCCCGAGCACTTCGTATGTAGAGGGGCTCTGCTCTGGGGAGCGTTGGTCGCGCTCTCTTTCTGCTAGCCTGCGCTCTAAGTCCTGCATTCTGTGGCGTAGTTCTTGCATTATCCTGGCGTGGTTATCACCCGTCCCCCCGAAGGGGTGTCTCTCGTGAGTCTGTATCGCATCCCTCGGGGGCGACCGTTGCTGTTGCCGGGATTCCGTCGCGACGGCGCCTCCCCCGAGCACGGGAGGCGCTACCTCGGAACCTGTCCCAGTCTGGACCAGCACGAAATCCATGGACGAGTGTCCCCACAGACGGCGCCAATGTTCGGTAGGTCGGGTACCGGACGGTTCGG
>NC_029788.2:2449728-2457388 GCF_000816755.2 Arachis ipaensis | reverse complement strand
GTGCGAGGTCCCGAGCACTTCGTATGTAGAGGAGGGGTGCCACCTGCAAAGACACTCCGACGCCCTTGTCAGAATATGTGCAGGCGGAAAGGAGGTGGTGTAAGGATGTGACGTACCTCGGGGGGAGAGCCAGTCTCCCCCTTATATACATGTCAGTAGTGGGCCCTTCCAGTGGTCAGGCCCATACCCTCAAAGGCGCTGTCCCACGGCTGCGTGCAAGCCGTACGGAACGCGTGTCCGGGTCGGGTGGAGGGCGCGTTATTGGGCCGGCGGGAACTCGGGTCGGGTTAACCCGCGTGAGTTTGGGCCAGGCCGTAACAAAAAGTAACAGTTTTTATTCAAAATTTGAATTAAACCTGAATTATAGGACATGCTATGTGTGAGAGCAGCTATCAACATAGAGTGTCAAAGTAGAGTATAGAATGCTCATTAGGAAAATTAGAGCGGGAACAGTTAATTCAAGTTTAGAAAAAACTTGCAAAAATATTATAGAAATAACTGTTCATTAGGCATTAGGTTAATCTATAATAGAGTTTTAAGCAAATATTGTAGGGAGTTTAGTTCTTTTGGAAAACACTTGAAAATCCAAAATGCTTTCAACCCTTTGGCATCACAGAGTAAAAATTAGGAATCTTTAAGTAATTTTTCTAAACTTAAACACTTGTAATATGCTTTTTTCTAGTTTTTATTAATAAAATTTTTCTACTTTTACATGTTCATCTCTTTTACGTTTAGCTTTCCTTCATCTTTTCTTTAATTTTCTGTTTCTTTTAATTTCTGTAATTTATTTTGCCTCCGAGTCCCTGACACCTTATATTTCTTTGTTTATTTGCTAATTTCATTCCTTTTAATTTCTATTGATGTTACAATTGCGGTATTGAAATAGCCACATTTTCTTTTAAATATTAACAAAATTTGAGTAAAACAAATTGGCACGTCTAGGGGAACATTGTCAATATATTGTAGTTTGTCAAAAGAAAAAAAACCAAGAGTTTTCGAATTTGCATGTGCTTACGTAGTGGTAAGATCGTGTTTCCAGAGACTAAGAAATCAGCGTCAGTTGGCATGTCAAATACATCTGCAGCATCTTCTACTTCTAGTGATGAGACGAGGAAATGGATCCGAGAATTTTCATGTGATTTCAAACACAGAGCTTACCTTGTTGTCAGTGAGGCATGATGGCGTTGACCATGCCTATCCAAGGTTAAATGCAACTCACATAAATACCGTGGGATGGGCGCCTTATGGCTTGCCACCGGGGTATGTCTCCCTCATGATGACACAAGGATTGCCTATACCTCTCTACTTTTTAAAATTCTCTTTACCAGAATCCATATGTCATGACAAATGTACCTATTTCTAGGTGTCAGGTTTACATATATCACAACAAAACTTGCCACATGCTATTAATATAGGAAATAACAACGCATTTAATTCTATTACACTTATTGCTACTAGGGTAGAAAACTTCAGGTCTGTATTTCCTGACATGTCAAGAGCAATGCCTGTTAATCAACCTAGTCAAACCATCGAATCTTTAGCAAACATTAGGCAATAGATGGATGAAAGCCACCATAATCTATTAAACATGTTAACTCATCAAATGGTGACAGTTTTAAATTCTCTTTTAGAAAACACAAACACTAAAATTGAACAGTTATATAGAAAATTTAATAGAATTGTTACTGTAGTAAATTTAGAAGAAAATGACAACCATAGTTTAAGATTTGATAATGTCAACCAAAATGGTAGAGCAATTTCTAATTATGAGGTTCATATGCCTAGACATGGTCAAAATGTTGATGATATGTTGAAAAGACTTAGACAAAATAATTTAGGGGGCATTATAATCTAGTTAGGAATGTCGAACAAGGTTTAAACAATTTCGGATTTAATGTTGGTTGTTTAAATAGGCCATATTTCGTGTTAGTTTTTCCTGAATGTGTCCAACAAGCAGACTTTTCAAGAGGTTGAAAAATTCTGAAATCTCTTACAAAATTTTTTGGAGAAGAAAAAGAGTCTACAGTGGAGCATATTGCTCGATATACTGTTGAAATTGAGGAAGCAGCTTCTAATGAATATTTCAAAATGAGATATTTTACTTCTTCTTTAACAAAAAATGCATTCACATAGTTCTCCAACAAGACCAAATTTCATTCATTCTTAGGCGCAGTTAGAAATAAATTTTCATGATCAATTTTTCTGAGGTGAATTGAAAGTTAGCCTTACGGATCTAATCGCTGTCAAACGTGCAGAGGGAGAATTCATCGACACTTATTTGGCACGATTTAAGAACATGAGGAATAAGTGTTTTACTCCAATTCCAAAAACCGAAGTTATCAAAATGGCTACTAATAGGCTAGAATTTGGAGTTAGGAAAAAAACTTGTTAATCAACATATTTTATATCTTTTTTAACTAGCTGAAAGAGTAAGACAAATAGAGCAAATTAAGAAAGAAAAACTGAATTTCAAAAAAGAGTCTAAAAAGGTTGCTTATGTTGATTTTTTTTTTATAGTAGTGATACAGATGAAAAAGAGGTTTATATTACTGAACTATGTGAAGTCCTCTTTATGTGTGCAAATCTTTAAAGCCTGTTAAACAAAAAAAAAATTCTTCTTATTCCAAAACTGAAAATAAGACTTACTCTTTCGATATTTCTAAGGCAGACTAGATATTTGAGGTTTTATTAAAGGACAAATAGCTTATTTTACTAGAAGGAAAAAAAATACCTTCGGCGGATGAAATAAAAAATAAAAAATTTTATAAATTTCATCAAGTATTTTTATACACCACTAATAATTGCATCTGTTTCAGGAATTTGATAGAAAAAGCCATTAGAGAGGGAAGTTAAATTAAATTAACAGTTATTCTTATTAATAGTAGAGAAAAATACCAAATTGGTATTCGAAATATTTTAGCGCTGATAAAATAGTGCCTAACTTTTGTTATTGACAAAATAGCCTCTGAAAGATTTTAAAATTTGACAAAATTATCCAACCATAAAATGATGATGTCACTGATGTGATCGTCAGAAGAGAACTCCGATGATGATAGAGAACTCCGACAATGTTTCTGGTCCTTTTCTTGTTCTTCTTCTTCTTCGCTTTGCCATGGTGGAAAGGGACGAAGCGGCGAGATGCTGCCATGGCAGAAGGGACGCTTCTTCTTCTTTGCCGTGGTGGAAGGAGACGCAGCGGCGAGATGCTGCCATGGTGGAGGGGACACTTCTTCTTCTTTTTCTTTATCATGGTGGAAGGGGATGCAGCGGCGAGGTGCTTCCATGGCGAGGGGACGCGGAAGGGACGCAATGGTGTGTTGAAGAAGAAGAAGCGGCAAACACGAGAACCCGGCGAGGTACTATCATGGCGGAAGGGGACGCAGCGACGTGTTGAAGAAGAAGAAGTGGCGAACACGAAGAACGCGACAAGGTGCAGTGGCATGCCATGACAGTCTTCTTCTTCAGCTGCCATGGCGGAAGGGGACGCAGCAACGTGTTGAAGAAGAAGAAGAAGCAATGATCACAAAGAAGAAGGAGGTCCCCGAAAATGTCATCGGAGCTCTCTGTCATCATTAGAGCTCTCTTCCGACGATCACATCAACTTTTTTGTTAATTGTAACGTCATCTCTTTACGGTTGGATGATTTTATCAAATTTTAAAATTTTTTAGGAGTTATTTTGTCAATAACAAAAGTCAGATACTATTTTATCAGCGCCAAAATTTTTTGAACACCAATTTAATATTTACCTGAAAAATTGTATTGCGTATTAAAAAAGGAGGGAAGTATTTTCGTACACCAAAAATTAAATTAACTTTTATTCTTATCAATATTATTGTATTGGTATTGTAAAAAAGCTGGCCGTATTTGAAAAAAAATGATAATATATTATAAAATTATTTTTTTATAATAAAAAGTTAAAAATAAGAACCTAATATAATTCTTTAAAAATTGAACTTAAATTGAGAAAACTTAATCTCATTATATGTTCGACTTTAAAATTTTTTCACAGACGAAAAAAATATGGAAGGGATAAAATTTGAACTTGACCTGTAAAACTCTTTGGAAACAATCGTTCAATCAAAAATCGAGCTTCTCCTAAGAAAACTAACTTTATCGATGTTCTATTAGGTTGGTCATAATATATAAGTAGATCCAACCATCTTTTAATAAAATAGAGTTCACCACTCCTTCGTTAAACTCTTACATTCATGTAATTAAAACCTTTACAACTCAAAGTAGTATTTGATAGATGTGGTGCATTGTAAACAATTGTAACAAAGAACAATCGTGTTGTAACGTTAGACGAAAAGAATAAGTTTGAGTAAGAACAATCATCAAATCATCAAAAAAAAATAATAGAATGGTTACATAAAAAAATATCATAAAAAATTATAATATATACCTTAAAAGGATCAACTTCGATGAAAAATAAAAAATACATTCTTATTTTATGAAATAATTAAGGAAGAATAACAAATAAAAAAATTAAACAAAATATTTTGACTCTTAAATCTAAACTCATAAATCATATAAAAAAATACTACATTTAATAGCACGAAATTAATTATTAATTATTAATATTAATATCAATTTGATACGATACATATATGCCTAACAAAGAATCTTAACAAAGCTATTGATGTTAATATTGTATTTATGGTTAATTATGTTTGATTAAAAAATATATTATAATAATTGACAATTAATATAATTAAAATTATTAAAAATATTAATAACTGATATTAATATAATTATGTATTAAATATTAATTTTATATAATTATAAAAAAATATTAAAAATTAAAAGTTATTTACTAATTATAATCTTAACAAGATCTCTTAGCAAAATCCATAAATCGATAGTTGTCTTTATCATTTGAATGAGATACATGAAGTTGTTAATTCTTTGCCTTTTTTTATTCTTTCAATTGCAAACCATGGTTTCTTTAAATTGAATTGTCATATTTCTAGCAAACAAGAAACAGCTTGTAATCATAGTTGCACATAGATTTTGGTTAGAATGTTCTCTAAATAAATAAACTTCTAAAATTAATTAGTGCAATCCCTTAGAATCTTACGTTAACGGATTAATTATTTAATTTTTTTAGGGTACTTCAATTATTGCAATTTAATGAGTGGACTTCCTAATTATACACAAAGAAAAGTCTAGCAATTTTATTAAGAATAATTCTTCACATACAAGTGTTTTTTTATACAAGTTTTTACAAGTCATTTATATTAACGCGCTTCGAATCGTTACTGCACGTTTTCACTGCACCTTCTTCTTCTTCTTGCTGCACGTTCTTCTTCCTCTTCCTCTTCTTCTTCTTCTTCTTCTTTTCTTTCGTTTCTGACCTTCTCTTTCTCCTTCTTCATTTACGTGTTTTTCTCTCTGTTTTCTTTCTTCGTTATTCTCGATTTCCATTGTTTTTTGACATCAAGCTCTGAAATTATTTTTGAAGAAGAAGAAGCAGCAGAAGATGAAGAGGAGAAAGAGAAAGTGTTCTGAATTATGCATAAGGTGTACTTCAACGAATTTTGGAATTTCTTAAATCTTTTGGGTGTAGTTTTGTAATTCTTTGGGTGTATTTCTGTAATTCTTTGGGTGTATTTTTATAATCGTTTGGGTGAATTCCTGTAATCGTTTGGGTGTATTTCTGTAATCGTTTGAGTGTATTTCTGAAGTTCCATTATCTTCAAATTTGGCAAGAAACTCGTTTTCATGGAGAAAGAAAAAGAAGAGTCGTTCATAATGCATGGTGAGTAGCGCGCTTTGGAAACAGGAAGTGGTTGAATAACGTGCGTTTATTTACTCTTGAATGTGGGAGTGTAATGCGTGTGTTTTGTTGGGCTTGTGCCAACTTGTAAGACTTGTAAGCCAAAAAGACTTGTATGTGTAGCAGACCTCTTTTATTAAATTTTGGTCAGCATGTAACTAATAAAAGAAAAGTGAGTAATCTCACACTATTGAATGAAATCTTACACCATTAAAAACATTATTAATGACTACTTAATAACTACAAATCATAAAAGTTGTTGTCCCCTACCACTCCTTTTATACACAATTGTCTTCAACAATGACTATACCTGGGAGCCAAGAAAAAAAAATTGATTTAGGCAAAAGACAAGAAATATTTAGTTTTGCTAGTAAGTTACGAAAACATACACAAGTAGAAATATTTGACAGAAATATAAATTTTTAAGAGGAATGCTAGGGCCAGCAATTTTTGTGATTTGTAGCCATCAAATAGTCATCAATGATAATTTTAATAGTTCACTTTTCTTTGCTGATTACATATTAGCCAGAATTTAACAAAATTGCTGGCCCTAAACTTTTCTAATTTGTAAAGCTTGCCATGATATTAAATCCATAAAATGTTATTTTCTCATAAGGCATTTTTTACTTTCGTATTGTAAACAAGTGTTCAAAATTAACCTATATTTATATTAAAAAAGTTAAAATTCTTCTAAGTTACTCTCTTAACTATCTTTTTAATATTTAAATAAAATAATTCTACGTGTTATTTATTTGGGAAATGGTAAATGATGAATAAATATGAATTTTCTAAACCATTATCTTAACTATGTGATTTTTAAATAAATAAAGTGTAATCTCCAATCTTTAATTTTATAAGTGGGACCAAAAATAAATAAGAGAAAGAATGCAATGAAGGGTGAGATCTTCCACTGGATACCATCCAGTTTTTTTTTCACTGGAGAGGATCCAATCCCGTGTCATCACTCTTTTTTATATTTATTTCATGTTCTTAAAATAAAAATTGCATTTGAGTTTTTACTTCTTTTGTTCTTTTTTTTCCCTTTTGGGAGAGTTAGGAAGACCATTGGACATACACGGGACAGGTTTTGTTTAACTTGCGAACATGTTTTGTCAATTTATCATTTTTAAGAAATTTTTTTGTAATATTTATTCCATTCAGAAGAAATGAATAATACTTGTTAGTATTTAAAAAAGATAAAAATTCACATACAATTAATTTTATAGTGCAATTAATTTTATAGTTAATAATTGAAAACTGATAATTTAATTAAATTTATTAAATTATTTAACAGTTTTTATCTATTAATTTCATGTAAAGTTAACCGTATCTGAATTTTCACTATTTATAAGTACAAGAGAAAGAGAAGAAGCACTGCTAAAAAATTTAGATATGGAAGTGATACGAGTGATGGACCTTAACATAGTAAATTTTTGTATTTTTTAAAATTGTGGGAGGTACATAAATCGGACCGTCTGATTTCTATCTCAAATTTTTTAATATTTTTTAACACAAATCAGACGGTCCGATTTCTGTACCTATACAAATCTATTACAAATCGAACAGTTCGATTTCTACTTCTCTAATTAAACAATTCTATAATTGAGAATAATATTCCAATGGTCTATATTTTTAAAAAACACCATTACCATTTCAATATTAAAAACAAAAAAGTGAAAAAAGCACATGCAAAACCGCGGTTCAACTATTCAACCTTTTTGGCAAGACCCAGGGGAAAAAAACCTTTTCGGTAGGAGTAGTCCTAACGCGGCAGTTTGGTTTGAGCAATCGTTGTTGCGGCGGTGAACTCATTTCGCAGCAAACTGAGGAAAGGAAAGAATCTAAATTGTCAAATCAAGCCATGTGTGGGCGGTGGTGGGCCT
>NC_029788.2:2446021-2449667 GCF_000816755.2 Arachis ipaensis | reverse complement strand
TCGCTTTTTTTAAAATTATTTTTAATATGAAGATAAAAATAATATTTTAGTTAAATATTAATATTTAAAATGTATTATAGTATTATAAATATAAAAAAATATTAATACAATATATAGAGACGTATTACTATAGTTTGACATGTGTTCAATACGTGATGTGTCCAACACGCAGTTTACAACACACATTTTAAGTATTAATTTTTTAGGGTTAACTACCAAAAACGTCCCCAAATTATTCAAACGCTGATAAAAATGTACTCAAATTTTATTATCGACAAAAATACTTTTAAATAATTTAAAAATACAACAAAAATACCCAACAGTAAATATGCATTTTTAAAAAATACCTTAGAAATTGAATTTTGATGTAATTTTTTGCGAACATGATTAGAAAAATGAGATATTATTATTCTTAAAATTTGGTAATTTTTTGCTGAATATATATTTTTTTTTGAGTTTTTAAAAGTATTATTGGTTGTTAACAAAAAAATTACAAAAAAATTATATACTTAACAAAAAATCACCAAATTTTTAGGATAATAATATCTCATTTTTCTAATCATGCTTGCAAAAAATCGCATCAAAATTAAATCTCTAATATATTTTTTGAGAAATACATATTTAATATTAGATAATCTTGCAAAAAACTAACATTAAATATGTATTTCTCAAAAAATACATTAGAAATTGAATTTTGATGCTATTTTTTACAAAAATGATTATAAAAATAAGATATTATTATTGTTAAAATTTGGTGATTTTTTGTTAAGTATATATTTTTTTATGATTTTTTAAAAGTATTATTGGTTGTTAACAAAAAAATTATAAAAAAATAATATACTTAACAAAAAATCACCAAATTTTAATAATAATAATATCTCAATTTTATAATTATTCTTGCAAAAAATTGCATCAAAATTCAATCTCTAAGATATTTTTTGAAAATATATATTTACGGTTGAGTATTTTTGTTGTGTTTTTAAATTATTTAAAGGTATTTTTGTCGATAGTAAAATTCGGGTGTATTTTTGTCAGCGTTTGAATAATTTGGGGGCGTTTTTGGTGGTTAATCCAATTTTTTACTTATAACGGAATAGAGTAATATGTTAAATTTTTATTATTTTTTTTTAAGTTTAGAATAATCTTTATAAAATTTTTCAACTTTTTTCAGTGTGTTAATATTATTCCAACTTTTGACATAAATTATTCATCAACACCACAAAAAACTTGTAAAAGCACAGGAAGTTAATAAAAACAACACTAGATTAAATTAAACATAACATCAAAATACTAAATTTTGCAATCAACGATTTGCATCAGCTCGTAGGTAAATGGAAACCAACTGAAAATAAAAGAAACAATAACTTAGTCTATTTAACACCGAAATCTATAGTAGAGAGAACCAAAATTATGAAAGGGAGAACTTGTATATGAAATTAACCACAACAAAATATATATAACACAAATTAAAATCTATTTAGCACTGAAATATGTCTTAAACAACACCTAAACTATCAATAAGCATAACATAACTAGATTGATTGAAAAAATAATACAAACCTCCTCGATTCCAAACAAATTCACATCAATAATCCTGAATACTGATTTACACGAAAAAAGATTTAATTAAAACGAAGTTCTTCAAGTCATATTCAAGAATACACGAACTACATTGATTAAAAGAAGAAATCAAACTTCATCGATCTGATTTGATTAAAAAAAATGATCAAATTCATTCTAATTTAATGGATTTGAACTAGAATCATACATTATTTTCGAAAATGAATTCTGATTTTATTCCTTGATTTCACAAAATTAGATTCTGCAGAGAATACAAAAAAATTTTATGAAAATAAATTCAGACCTAAAATTTGATAAAAAAGATTTAAAAATATGCAGAGAAGACAGTAAAATCAAACCTCACTCGAGAAATAATGAAAGAAGTCGTTTACGTTAAAATCAATTGTATAACTTTTTGTTTCAGCTATTGGTAGCGCATGAGTCTAAAATATTTTATTCCAATTTGGTTAGACTTAATTATGGATTAGTTTAGATTGGCTTTTGAAAAAAAAAATTTTAATAGATAAAAATTATTTTACATATTTTACATAATTTTTTAAAAAAATTAAATTTATTTTTGAAAAAAAAAAAAACTTTTTTTTAAACACTACAACTATGTATTTTGCTTGGTTGTCTAACGTTTTCGGTTCTAGAATATAAAAAAGTTCGAGGTTTGAAGTGCCGTAACATGCGCTAGGATTTACACTCTTTAGTTGAGTTTAAGGTCAGCTATCAGCATTCAGCACCAACTCAACTTAAATCTCCCAGCAAGGCCTACCAAACGAAAAGCAAATCAAAGATAAAAGAAAAGGACAAATTGCCAAGTGGAACTTCAACGCGTTGAGAGTCAATCTTCGACATAATCCTTTGACTAAAATTTGAACCGTCCGTGTTTTGTGCAGCTCTGCCAAGCAAATAATGATTGCAGCAAGATCCTTTTAATTTGAGACTTATTAAATTGACAGTGTCTATGTTTTGGACTTTTGGTTAGTTCCTGTTATTGTATTTAATTGGACTTTGGATCTAACAAAAAGGGAAGCAACCAAATGAAATAACAATAATGCCCAACATTTAAATTTTTTTGTTTAATTAATCAAGTTCAACATTAAGTTCAACTAAGTTAGTATAACATAACAAAAATAAATTATAATTGATATTATTATAAATTTTATTATTTAACTTAATTAGATTTAATTTATAAAAAGTCTTGAATATATAACATATAATTAAAAAGAATAAATACTCTTCTGAGTAAAATTTGTTAAAAACGATATCATACAATTAACATTTTTTCTACGGTCGCAACCATCCACTGCGTCTAGAAGACTAGAACCAATCTACAGACTACAGTATTAAAAAGAATCAACAGATCATCAAACTTTAATCGAAGAATACAAGAAGCCAAGAATGGTAAATAAAATACATTTTTAAAAAATAAATAAATTATATTTCTGATTCACTTTGGTGGTGCCGGTTGGTCAAAACATCTTAACAAGCTTCCCAAAATTATTTCGTTTTTGTTACCGGCAATCCATTGAATCAAAGGAGTCAGCAAACCCAGAAGGTTTCGCCGGAATGCTGGATTGCGTTTGTGAGGAGAAGGACATGTCATTGAACATGGTGGAAGTACCTTCATTGGCTTGCCACCTTCTGAGAGCTTGAGGAAGGCTCATGTGGAGATCAATGCCATAACCTTCTTCTTCTTCATGGTTTGTAGGCTTCCATTGCTCTACAAGGGGGACCAACACATTCACCGCATGCCCCATATCAGGCCTTTGGTACGGTTCGCGCGCAGTGCAATGGCCTGCAAGCTCGGCCACCTTATAAATGCTCTCCATGGTTTCCTCGTCAGGATCAAGGGTTTGATCAATTGCCTTTGGGATGTTCTCCTTGTTAATTTGTACCCTGCGGAACCATGAAACCAAGTGTGACCTATCATCAGGAACGGTATCATCCAAGGCCCTTCTGCCTGTAATAAGTTCCATCAAAACTACCCCAAATGCGTAGACGTCGACTTTTGTTGTCACTCTCCCTGTAGCTGGCAAGAAGCAAGAAACAAGATTACATTAGTTGCAAGTAAAGGAAT
>NC_029788.2:2439804-2445840 GCF_000816755.2 Arachis ipaensis | reverse complement strand
TGAGAGATGTTATTTGAAGATTTAAAAGTTGGTATCCATTTGAAAAGCAATAAGATCAAAGAGTAAAACCAAACACCCCTTCTGTACATTAATGATAGTTAAACTTGACCATCATTAACGAAGAGGGGGAGTAAAGTTTCCTGCTAGAAACTCGGGTGCAATTTTTTTTCATGTGAAATTGAGAGATGATAATTTAGTCAAATATGTCAAATTATTTAACTGTTCTCAATTATCAACTTTGCATGAGGACAACTACATGTGACATATCCACACCAAAATCCAAGAATGATAGAGTGGATATCAATCAATCCATTAACACATAAATAGATGCAACCAATCACATTCAAATATTCAATGCAACAAGAATCTAGCATAAAGCTAATTCTAAAACTATGTACTTTTCCAAAACAAGAATAATATTTTTCAAGCTAGAAGAACAGCAAATGTGATAAGATTTTAATCCCATGTTTTCTTTTGAAGTGCACAAATTGTTACAGAATTTGAAAGGTCGAATTCACAATTAATGACAAAGCTTATAGCTTAAGAAAGTATTATATTCTTTTCATACTTCCAAAACTAATAAAGGAATCCCATTTTAAAATTCAATTAACATTTGGATGTTTGAATATTAGGAAGTTTATTAGGAATATACTCTAAGTCATAGCTGAACTCTAAAATAGGAAAAACAGAAACACAAATAATTAACTACTAAGAGGGATACATCAAAATCTAAGAGGATTAGAGATTAATTATTTTTCCTTTCAACTATTTTTAAGGCAAGCTGGAAATAAAAGGCATTTATGTCTATACCTGCATATTCGGGTGCAAGATATCCAAAAGTTCCAGCTAACCGTGTCTCAACTGAATATTTTCCATCAGGTGCATTTTTAACCAAACCAAAATCAGCAACCTTAGCTCTCATGTCATCACCCAACAGAATGTTCGAGGGTTTCAAGTCTCTATGAATGAAGCTTTGCTGAGCTAAACTGTGCAAGTATTCCACTCCCCTTGCTACATCTAGGGCTATTGCCACCCTTTGTTTCCATGTCAAAGGAGCGCATCCATTATCGTGCCAATCAAACAGATGCTGTGTTAGTGTTCCTTGAGGCATATACTCATACACAAGAAGTCTTTCATTGCCATTCATGCAATATCCTAAAAGAGCAACCAAATGCCTATGCCTAACTTTAGTTAGAACTGCAATCTCTGCTTGAAACTCATTCATTCCTTTGGTTCCCATTGCAACCGATTCCATCCTCTTCACCGCAATCTTAGTCCCATCATGCAATTCCCCTTTATACACAACACCAAACCCTCCCCTACCCAAAATGTTATCCTCACTGAAATTATTTGTAACTTGCCTAAGAACTTGGATCGAAATTGTGACATTCCCACCTTCAAAAACAGGGAGTTGTTCGTTTTGCTCGCTACCCTGGCTTTGCAACTCACTTGTTGCTCCCCCTGCTCCCACAAATCCATTGGAACTGGAAGCACCCACCATATCAATCTTAACCTCTCCTTTCCCTGTTTCAGGGTTATTTACCCTTCCAAATTTCTTGTGCCTGTTCTTGGCATAACACTTGCAAAACACAAACAAAACAACTGCAACGAAAAACACGGCAATAACGGCTATACCTACAATCCAAGCAGGAGAAAGCGAAGTACCACTCGATGCCTTAGAAGGACTTCCACTTGGTGCATCACCAGAATTTGAAGATGAACCATTCCCACTTCCTCCACCTCCACCAGAAACCCCAAGCAAAGCATTGCCACCGTGGCTGAACTTCACCTTAGAAGGGAAACTCGGAATCTTCCCCGTCAAATTGTTATTAGAAACATCCAGAACCTCGAGCTGAGCTAAACTCGTCAAACTCTCCGGTATTGAGCCTGTCAAATTATTGTCATTCAGATACAAGTTCCTCAAATCCGTTAAATTCGCCAAAGCCGGCGAGATCGTCCCGTTCAAATCAAGATTCTTGAAATTCAAGGTCACAATCTTCTCCCCAACGCACACAACAGAGGTCCAATCATTACAAGGATTGTTGCCATCCCAAGAGTCCGCCAACCGGTACGGGTAGTCAAACCCGGCCGCAACGGCAAGAAGGGTGTTCACCCTATCATCACAAGACTCGCCAGCTTTCGCGCAAAATCTGTTGAGCCCAGTAAGCGTGACCGTCACATCTTTCCCGAACGCCGGAGTCGGACCCTGGAGTCTGTTATTGTCCAAAGAAACGTTCTTCAAACTCGACATTGTGGTCAGCGCAACGGGTACAACGCCGGTTAACTGGTTATCGCGAAGCTGCAAATCGAACAAATCGGTGCAGTCTGACAAATCCGGAATGGGACCGGTAAAGTGATTCTTCTGAAGCCAGACCTGATTCAAGTGCGTCATTGACGCGAGTACATCGACAGTGCCGGTAAACCCAGCGCTATCGTCCTGGTTGTTGAGCCAGAGATTCTGTACGGAAGATCCGGCGAGTGACCGGGGCAGCTGACCGGTGAGTTTGTTGTAGGAGAGGCGTAGGTTCTGAAGGCCAGGAAACGAGTCGAAGAAGTCCGGCAAGGTGCCGAAAAGGTTGGTGGTGCCGAGATCGAGGGTGACGAGTTCGGTAGACTGAGTCAACTCGGTGGGAATCGTCCAGGGCTGGAGGTTGACATTGGTGGTCATGCTTAGCTCCTGGAGGCTGGTGAGTCCCGAGAAGGCGGCTTTGGTGATTGAGGTGAAGTTGTTTTGGTCTAGTAGTACGGTTTGGAGCATGGTGAGGTTAGCGAGTGAGGGCAACGCGCCGGAGAGCGCGTTTGAGGAGAGGGAGAGAGTGGTTAGCTGCGTGAGGGTGTTGAGATCGGAAGGGAGGGTTCCCGAGATGGAGCTCTTGGGGAGATTGATGGAGGTTACGCGGTTGGAGGTGTCGCAGGTGATGCCGGACCACTTGCAGAACGAGGTGGTGGCCCAGTCGGAAGGGGCTCCGGTGAGTGACTTGCGGAGGTTGGACATGACGGCGGCATCGTCGCCAATGGCGGTGGTGGAGAAGAGAGAGAGTGTGAAGAAGAAGAAGAAGAAGAGAGGAGAGAGAAATGGTAGTAGGGTTATGGATTCTAATTTGGGGGTGGCCATTCGGATTTGGGAGAGAGAAAATGTTTGTAATTTGGAAGTTGGAAGGAATTGAAATGGAAGGAAGGGAGATGAGTATGGGGGACAAGAGTACGCTACACTCATGTGGCAGTTAAGAGGGAATATCGCATTTTTTCTTTCTTTATTTCGTTTCTTAAACCTTCAATCATTAACACTTAATATTTAATAATGCTCAAATGTAAATTCATGAGTAATGCTACACTTGCAAGTTGCAAGGATGAATAACAAAAGAACTACAAAAACTGGGCTCTTTTATACATACGAGAGTTAACTACCATTTTAATATTTGAAATCTGACCCAAAAAAAAATTTTTAAAATGTTGTTGATAAAATAATTTTTGAATGATTTAAAAATACGATAAAAGTAATTAATAAATATTATATTTTTTATAAATGATAGAAAAAAAATTTTTGTGTTTAATAAATAATTTATCGTGTCCTCGATCTCCATTTTCGTCCCCGAATGTCAAAATTAATCAAAAACATCCTCGAAAGATACCCGTGTTGATCACGTTCGTCCTTCCGTCTTCTGGGTTGATGAGATGGCAAACGGCCGCTTACGTGGCACGTTAACTGCCAAGCTGGCAGTGAAGCAGGACGATGTCGTTTTGGTTGATGGAGGCAGTGGCATTGAAACGTCGCCGTATTGTGTTTTGAACAGGTTTTGAAACGTTGCGATGGCTTACCCCTGTCTCATATCAACCATCGCTCTGTCTTTCGCTCCAAAACTTGTCGTCTCCCACAAGGCATGCCCTAAGTGTGGAACCGAATCTCTGTATCACCCTGACAAGGATCGTTAGTGCTGCTAGACGAATACAGTGGAAAGGCTTTGGCCGTTGAATGCGGAGTGGGTGTTATACTGGAGCAGCATTGCTAGTAAAAGAAGGCATTGAGACATTGAGAGGTAAGGATTGTACTCATAATATCATTTCTTACTTATTCTGTGATGTGGTGTCTTGTTAATATGGTGGTGTTACTGTTCGTCTGGTTTAGGGTTTATTAGTGTTGTTTTAGCATTTTCGTATATGAGATTGTGTTACTTTGTATGGCTCTGTGACAGTAGTCAGTGATGTTTGAATTTAGTGATGGTTCTGTTGCATGTTATTTTTTTTTGGGTGAAAGGTTGATTGGTACCAACTGGGTGTAGTAGGTGGTGATTAATACAGAGCAATTGTTGCTGGTCATATTTGTTTATGTTGTTTTCGTGTTTGTTTGTTATTGTAGATGGAGGGTCCTCCCATGACGTTTGTTTTTCACCATGGTGGGTTGTTTCGGACGGGTGAGGATGGTGACATGGTTTACGAACCTGATAACACAGAGGTATTGATGGGTGTTAAGGGAGACACACTTGATGTGTTTTTCGTGAGGGGTTACTATAAGGAGCTGGGATACATTGAGGCTGGCAATTGTTGGTGGAAAGTTCCTGGAGTTCCAATTCCATCTGGGTTGAAGAAGTTGGAGACAGATGCTGACTTGATTGCAATGTGCAAGGATTGTAGGAGGAACCACCACTTGATCAACCTATACTTTGAGGACTGCATCTCACAGCCCTGTGTAGTGGACAACAGAGGGGAAGGTCTACCTCTCCTGGAAGCAGGAACTAGTAAGAAGAAGAAGTTCAGTTCCCAGGCCAAGATGCAGCACTCCCAACCTGTGAAAACTCCCACAATGAACCACCCTCAGCCAAAGAAACCAAGCTATGAGCCCACTAAGGCAGCCTCACAGCCCAGTAGGCCCAAAGCTCAGCCCAGTAAGCCCAATCCTCAGCCCAGGAAGCCATCCTCACAGCCCAGTAAGCCCAATCAGCCTTTTTCTCAGCCCACCAAACCAACACATCAAGCCTCAAAGACCACCTGTCAGCCCATAAAGACTCCCTTGCAGTCAACAAAACTCCACCCTCAACAAACCAAAAGCAACAGTCAGAGGAAGAAAGTCCCACATCATTCCAAAACATCCTCTCAACCAGCCAAAACGCCAGTAATTGGATTAGATGGCGCCTTTCTGAAGACACTACACGGAGGACAAATTCTGACAGCTTGCGGACAAGATGCTAACAATCACATCTTTGTGATTGCATATGCAATTGTCAGTGTGGAAAATAAGGATAATTGGCAATGGTTTCTTGAACTGCTTCACAGTGATCTAGGTGACTATAGAGAGCACAAATGGTGCTTCATCTCAGATATGCAGAAGGTAATAATTTCTGTAAGGACTAATTTGATTTACTTATTATTCTTTGAAGGACTAGTTTGATTTAATGAATTTAAAGTTGAGGACTGAGATGATTTAATATCTTTTCGTGTTTGGTCTTTTGGTGCAGGGTTTAATCCCTACTGTTCAGGAAGTTTTCCCACGAGTTCACCACCGCTTCTGCGTCTGGCATTTGTGGCGGAATTTCTCAAAGCAGTGGGGTAGTTCTGAGTTGAAAGACCTTGTGTGGGAATGTGCAAGGTCAAGGACAACAACTGAATTTGATAGAAACATGAAGAGAGTTAAATTGATCAACGAGAAAGCTTGGCAGTATCTTGATAAATGGCCAAAAGAGGCATGGACGAAGGCGCATTTCAGTGAGGTTCCAAAAGTGGATAACATAAAGACGGAAGGACGAACGTGATCAACACGGGTATCTTTCGAGGACGATTTTGATTAATTTTGACTTTCGGGGACGAAAATGGAGATCGAGGACACTTTCAGGGACGAAATTGACTATTAACTCTTTAATTTTTAGTTTTTTTTTTTTATTTTTCAAAAACATTTGATAATTCATAATTAAAAAAATTTTAAAAATTTATTTGACATAAAATTATTACATTTTAAATATAAAAAAAATTAATAATACTTATAAAAAATTACATAAAAATCTGATATTTGAAATTTTTTTAAGAATATATATTTAATATCTA
>NC_029788.2:2439535-2439780 GCF_000816755.2 Arachis ipaensis | reverse complement strand
ATATCTATTATGCTTATTTTAACTATTTTATCAAATACAATTAGTAATCGTTTTATTTATTAATAGTTACTTTTATTTTAATTCGTCAAACAGTGTTAGAGTAGTCTTTAGAAAATTCTTTTTTAAAACCAATTTTAATAAATTACTTATAAAACGTAAAAATTTTACAAAATCGAACACGAAGCAATCACATTACATAAATACAAAGAGTATTAGTTATTTAAGTAGAAATACATAAAAGAAAA
>NC_029788.2:2437329-2439128 GCF_000816755.2 Arachis ipaensis | reverse complement strand
ATTTAATTAAAAGTTTGATTATCCTACATTAAAATTTTCATTACTCTAGTAAAAGAAATTTAATTATTCTACTGAAAAAATCAATTATTTGATAGTTAGTTATGGTATTACGAGATTAAAAAATAAATTAAGTGGTTAATTTTTGTCATTTATAAAGCATTTTGTATTATTTGTGGAGGAGATAAAAATAGTTATTTTCAACTTTTAATACATTAAAAATAAGATTTACTTTTGATATATTTGATCATTCTTAACTTTAAACTTGTTTTGGGAGGAATTTGTTTGGATTGTGAGTCTTATAGATTCATCCTTTTGGTTTTTTCCATAGATGCAATAAAGATATGTTGAAAGTAAAGTGGGTATTATTGATATCTTTAATATTAATCTATGTCTACAAAATGTTCATTAGGTTTAACATGGCAATTTCTTAAGTTTGCTATGTATTTACTCAATGATGCAGTGATGAAAATTTTGGCCTACTTCCATGATATTGACACGGATGTAGATTTGGAATAAAGGTTGGGAGTTCCCTCATCTTTCATCTATTTGGCCAAGAGAGGACATAATTACCCTCTTAAAAGGATGATGACTAAATATGAATTAGGTTTGGTTATGGAAGATTTGTATTTCTAAAAAAATTATTATATCTATAGTTGGTTTTTTATGATGCATTATCTACATGACTACATCCAAGTTTCATTTCATTGGAATTTATCAATTGATGCAACTTATTATTTTTATTGTCTCTAAGACTGCATTATTTGTTTATAGAGACAGAAATAGGACACTGAGATAGAAATATGGAGACACAAAATTATGTTTAACAGAAAAGATATAGACAGAGACAATATGTTCAGAGATACTGAATTAATGTATTTTGTGTCCATACTGATAAGAAGGACACAGAAATACTAACAAGGACAAAACTTATTTTTTATTTTTTTATTATTCTTATTAATTTTTTATAATTATATTTTTTATTATTATATTTTTCGCCTCAAATTTTTTGAATAAAAAAAAAAAGAGAATAAATTAAATTTTCATAATTTATTTTAATTTATCACTAAATAAAATTTTATTATTATATTCTTTATATCTTGTTCTCAATGTCTTATCTTACCTTGTTCTCAGAAACAAATACAACTTAAAAGAATGAATTTCTATCTCATTGTTTAAGAGATTATATTCGCATTTGAGTAGTATGTGAGCTTTTGTTTTTACAAATCAGAAAATTGTCTAATTTATTATAATAAAGAATTAAATTTATTATGGTATTGAGAGAGGATAGTTTTTTTTTTTTGGTTGCAGCAGAACGACGAATCTAGTTGAAGAGAAATAAGATAGTTTTTATGAGTTTAGAACTCTTGGATATTACTTGAAACTCAATTATAATAGTAGTATTTTTATTGAAAAAAAAAGAAGACTGATTTTGATTGTGTCATCTAAAAAGACTCGAAATGCTAGTTGTGAGATTGCTTAAGAAATGTACATAGGATTAGTGTGTTAAGAACAGAGTTATGTGTGATTTAAAAAGGTTTAGTAATAATTTGGGAGTTTGGTTATAGAAAAATAGTTGGAAACAACCACAAGAATTTTGTATCTTTAAATTTTTTAAAGATGATATGCAACTAAATAGAAGAATTTTACTTCAAACACTTCATTAGAAGTTAAAACTAGTGTATTTTTTTAGTGACAAGTTAAAACTAGTGTATGTAAGTGCTAAACATATTTTTTCGTCATTCTTTTTTAAATAAATTTTTATTTATTTCTGTATAAAATTTAAAAAATATAAAAATTCA
>NC_029788.2:2435401-2437287 GCF_000816755.2 Arachis ipaensis | reverse complement strand
TTAATGGGTGTTCTTTTGACAATTTTTTATTTACGATTTATTTGGTATTTGTACTTAATTAATTATGAAAAAGATATTAGTCGCATACTTTAATGAAATTGATCATTTATTTTGATATAATTTAGAAATAACAAAAGTAAATTATCAACGACAATTTTGTTTGCTTGAATACATGATGTCAAATTAGTTGACATAAGATAGGAATTATTCTTTTATAAATTACACTAAATTACTAACATAGCAGAAGAAGAAAAAAAAAAGAGAAAGCAGGATGGATAATGATAGTAGTGGAAGTGAGTAAGAGGTGGAAGAAGGCCCACCAACAGAATAATGACTAATGAGCAGAGAAAACAAAGAGGATAAGCGCTGGATTTGAATTGGATTTAGGTGACAAGCAGAAGAAAGAGAAAAACGAATATGAGTAATATTAGGTTATTTTTTTATAAAATGGATTATTTGGTGTAATTATAGGTGGGTGAATTTTGTAGGTGGAGAATCAACACGTAAGATGCGTGTTGGATACGTGTTATTACTCTGGCAATACGCAGGATATATATTGGATAAGTATTATCATCTTAACAATACGTAGGGTGCGTGTTGGACACTTGTCAACATTCTAGCAACACGCAGGATGTGTGTTAAACACTCTTTTTTATACCTTGATAATATTGTAATATACTTTAAATATCAATATTTCAATAAAACACCATTTTTACTTCATATTAAAAATAATTTTTGGTAATATTACGCATTTAAATTTTTTTATGCATTAAGTTTAATTAAGTTAAAAAATAGATAAAAATTTAAGTGCAATTGATTTTACGTTATTAAACTACTCTTCTACTTTAGCTCATGACAATAATAAAGAAGTCTCGTGACCCACAAATTCAACCCAACAGAATACATAAATTCAATTACAATTTTAGTCTTTATTATCTTAGCTTATCTTTTCTTTATCTTATCTTATCTTTATTTGTTTTTATCTTTCTTAAGTCAATGCTCTATATATATTTAGTTTTACCTTCATAATTTATAATTTAATTCAATTAATTAACAATCAATAAAATTTCTTCATCTATTCTTTTTCTATTCTTTCACAATTTTATCATGGTATCAGAGCTTTGGTATATCTTTTTTAAAGAGGATACATAAGCTATCATTTTTTCAGTGAGAAATCACCTTTTTTTTTTCAAAATCCAATGATAATAAAAACTAAAATTGTAATTGAATTTATGTATTCTGTTGGACTGAATTTACGGATCACAAGATTTCTTTATTGTTGTCATGAGTTAAAGTGGAAGAGTAGTTTAAAATGCGTGAAGCTAATAATTAAAAATTTATTCAAATCAATTAAATTATTTAACAATTTTTAATTATCAACTTCATATGAAATTGACTGAATCTAAATTTTTATCCAAAAAATAAATTTTAAAATAATAATAATTAATTTTTATTTTATTATTTTATTAATTTTCTCATTTTAAAGAAATTTAATCATTTTTAAAGGTATAATAATTCGTTTGATGAAAAAAGCTTAATGGACTAACAAAATATATTTTTCTTAATGTCAATAATTTAGTGAATACAATTAAAATCTTAAAACTATTTGCGTGCATATAATTAATTTAAAGAACTAATTTAAAACTTAACTCATTACGATTTTGTCACATTCACAATTCTACTCGGAGGAACGTGATTCACGGAAATATTTTTATATTGTTATTTTTTTGTTCAAAATCCTTTTTTCGAATTTAATACAAACTTTTTGAGTCACCACAAAAAAAATACAAACTTTTTGAGAATGTAAAATATTTCATTAATCAAATGTTCAGATAGACTAGCCGTGTATTTGCAAAGCATTTATTGCAGTGAGTATGAATTGATAT
>NC_029788.2:2431508-2435387 GCF_000816755.2 Arachis ipaensis | reverse complement strand
AATTTTTTTAACTTTTTATAAAATAACACATTATTTGTTTAAAATAAATAAAATTTTATATTTTTAATAAAAATATTTTTTAAACATATCACATTTAAACACCTTTTATAATTATGTGATTTTTTAATAAAAAATATTTTTTTAAAAAAAATAAAAATAAAATAGAATAAACAAGTAATGCACTTAGAGACCTCAACCTTTAAATTGGACAAAGATCGTTGAGTAACATTAAAGGGAGTTTCTTCAAACTACTTCAGTTAGCATACTTTTGCTGTTCTTATCCCACCCCGAACTAATACTTGAAAATGGTGCTTTACAAAAATATCATCTATACTTATAAAATTATTTTAAAAGATGTGTTTCTCACAAAATGCTACTGCGTGCATCAAAACCTTGTTCATAGATACCCCTAGTTTAGAAGTCTTACATTTTTTAGGCTTCGGCTCGAGAAAAAGAGGCGAGAGGGGAACCATTTGATTACCAGAACCAGAAAAAGTAGAAGTCAGGTCAGGAGTAACCTTAACAGATGTCGAAGCACTTGAACCCGACTTAGAAGGAGAAATGAGGTCGCCTATTTCACCGACCTCTTTCAATCATATATTTCGGGCAGCAACATTCTTTTTAGCTGTACGAAGAATTTTCATGGCGGCCGACTTTCCAGTTATCTTTTCTGCACGACACTAAAATTGGATTACATTGGTCAACAAAACAATCAATAAAATTATATCTATAATCAGACACCCTCAACAGATCGGATTATAAAGAAGTAATTTTTGAAATCATGAAAAGAATCATAAAAAATGGCAAAAACCTTTCTCTCTTGAACAGCTCGGAAGGAGACCTAGCTTTGCTTCTTAGAGCTAAGAGGTTTGGTAAGTAAAAAAAAGTAAAAGAAAACTTTAAGAGAATGAGGGATGTCGAGTTCACGACAGAAGAGTTGATAAATTTTCAGAAAACTCCAAGAGTTAGGATGAAGTTGGGAAGGGACAACTTTACATAGCCTAAGGACTTCGGAATCAAAGTCGGTAAAAAGAAGGCGAACTCCCAACCTTGTAAAAAAACACTCATACATGTATATAAAATGGTGCTCCGACTTGTCAAGTCAGGGAAAGCAAACACTCTTTTCGGGATCAGCAACTATGATTTTATACTTCCTCTCATCCTCCCGACTTAAACATAACCTATGATGCCTACAAAAGGTCTCGGCATACTCGTTATCAATAACAGGAACGGCAGAAAGAACGAATATATTTACCCAAGTCAAGTCGAACGGGACTTTAAATGACATGTTGAGAATTACTAAACTAGACATAAAAACTATACCTACAATATAACAAAAAGAAAAGTCATCACTACAAGTCGGCAGGCCAGGCAAAACAACATAAACCTTCAGACACAGTCGCAAGAGGTCGGGTCGTATTCAACAACACAAAAGAATGTTATAGTTCTTACAACCTCTCGTATGCAAAACAAATATACCACATTATTAAATATGGAAATGGTGTCATCTTCAACAGATAAAATGGCACCATTTGAAAACAACACAATGTGAAACCCCACACTTAGATTTACAGCGGCAACAACCACTAAAGTTCAAGAAAGAAGCAAATTTTCAAACTTGATTTTCGAACATAATGCATAATCATCAAACAAACAAAGAATTATCGTCAAAATAACAAAATAAATTCAAAACAGAAGCACATTACCCAAAACACAGAAACAGAGAAAGAAATTCAAAGAGTTAAAACACCAACCTTGATAGAATGTGAAGCAGAAAAAGGGCACTTAAACAGAAAGATACGGACAATCCAAGAATCTCTAACAAACGAAGAAAAATTTCTAAACACATTCAAAGAGACGAAATCTTGAAACGTAAAAGAAGTTATGAAGAATTTTTGAGAGAGAACGTAGAGTAACGTGCAAAGACTATGAAAAGACGTGACGCTTCAAAATTTTACAAAAACACGTCGAGTCTTCGACTTAGTCCCTAAAACGCAGCATACCCAACATGATGTACTAAGCACACAAGGAAACAACATGATCTACAAATGTTCGAGTTCGACCTCATAAAGTTCAGACTTAAGTAGGGATACTGTTCATACTCTAAACCAAAAACATAGCCAGACCCAAAATAAACAAAGGTCCATTTAAGAGACCTGATCTCATCTACACCTACCCGATCTCATAGAGATCGGACTCAATAGCTCTACTTATCTAAATAAGTAACTAACTCCTAAAATATTTCTTACTCACCTAGAAAAGGGATCTCAACAACCTCCTAAGATAAAAGGAACGGTCATCCACCATTAAAGGTGGAACTACTCTATAAAGGTGGTTATCTCTTCTATTATAAATACACTGATTATCTCAAGTATATTCAGAACCCAATCTACTAAAAAACTTATTTAAAATCCTTGCTAACTTATGCATTGGAATTCTTTGTAAGTACCATCCTTCATCTCCTCACGAGAAACTCAAACGTCAGCAGCTCGACACCAACAAAAGTCAGACGCTATCCAAAAAAAATTTAGATCTTATGTTTAGATCTAGAAACAATCCAGTTTCAAATAACTTTCGGAACAACAACAATAATTTTAGAGCGTTGCTATTTTATTAACAAAATACGTAATTGATAACTGTTAACTACAAATACGTAGTGTTTTTTGCTTGCTGTTTTACCGAATTACCCTTAATGTATTTTTTCTTTTCTCACGCCTATTTCGTTCGATGTTGACTTGTTTTTCCCCTAAAGACATATTTCGTATTAAATTATTTTTTCATAAAACATAACTTCTGTCCATTTTGATTTCGCTCCAAAAATATATTCTTCTTTTTTTCTACAAAATATAAAGCTTCTTTAAATACCGTTTATCCTCTTTAAGGCTGCAACGAAATCGCACTATAATAATTGACTTCTCCAATCATTAGGTTATTGCTATCATTGAGGTATGTCATAATCTCTAATCAATATCAAAGCTTTCTAAAAATCTTCACTACTTTTTTTCTTGCTCCACGTAATAAATTGTATTCTCAATTCTCAATTTAATTTATGAACAACATATTCTATATTAATATAATTCGTTATCTTATGACTTTTGCACTTTGCTAATAAATTATAAGGTTAAGTTTAATTTTGGTCTTTAACGTAGGGGTTAAAAATTTATTTCGTTCTCAACTTTTTTTTTGTTACAAAATGGTCCTCAAAGTTTCAATTTGTTTTAAAACCGTCCGTCGAACGAAAATACCCCTCCCTCTCCTCTTCTTCCTCAACACCCATCTTCTTCCTCAATATTAACCAGAAGTAGATGCACAAACTCAGAAGAACAACAATAGATCTAAGCAGCATCAAAATTCCAAATTCAAGCCAAATCAGAACCAGAAATTCACCTAATCAACATAGCATGACATTGCAGCAACATCAACATATCCAAAACCCATATCATCAATAGACAAACTCAATATTCCACAAACAAAAAAATTCCACAACAAAAATCAGAATAAGAAATTCCACAACAAAAATCAGATATTCCAAATCATAATATATTCCACAACAAATTTCACAACAAATTTAGATTATGCAAGACAAATAAGAAATTCAGTTCACAAAGAAGGGAAGAAGAAGGAGGAGCAGTGATGAGCGGCGAGGAGAGCAGCAAGGAGAGCGGCGAGTAAGAAAGAACAACAACGAGCGGTGAGGGGAGAGGACCGGCGGCAGTGGCGGCAGCTGCGGCAGTGGAGGACGCAAATCCTTCAGCTCGCGCATCCCTCTCTCCCTTCAGGGTTAGCGACGGTGGCTCAACGGCAGCGACGAACCCAGTACGACGGCGGCTCCCTCCTCCCCCCCCCTTTCCCCTTTCCCCTTCCCCCTTCCCCCTTGTG
>NC_029788.2:2430348-2431348 GCF_000816755.2 Arachis ipaensis | reverse complement strand
GGCGTCTCCCTCCTCTCCCCCCTTCCTCCTTCCCCCTTCCCCTTCCCCCTCCTGATCCCTTCTCCTTCCCCTTTCCTCTTTCCTCTTCCCCCGCCCCTGATTCCTTCTCCCATGTAACCCTTTTTCTTTTTCTTTTTTTTTTTAAAACAAAAAATTAAAATCCAGCTAAACAAAGCCAGAATCAAATCAAGGGGTTGGAGGGATGATAACAGGCAGTGGTGGCTCTGATTCCTTCTGCGACAGGGACTGAGAGAGGGAAAGCAGGGAGGTTCGCTGGCAGTGGTGAAACAGAGGAGGCTCCACGTTGCTGCGTGGTGGTGAAGCAGGGGAGGCTCCACGTTGCTGCGCCATGGTGAAGCAGGAGAGGTTCGCCGGCAGTGAACTCTGGTTCGAGGAGATCCGAGACAGGAAAGAAGAGAAGGAGGGGAGAGGGTCGCGGTTGATTTGGACAGGAAAGAGGCAGCGGCGACGACGGCGGGATTGCGGCGGCGGGACGGCGGCTTCCCTTCCCCCTTCTTCCCTTCCCTCGCCCCTCCCCGTTTCTCGCGCCCCCGCCCATTCTCTCTCTCCCATTCTTTCTGTATCCCTTTCTTTTTTTATTTATTTTGTTTTATAATTTTTTTAATGAGGGGTAATTTGGTAATAAAAAAATAAAATTGGTAAAAAGGATAATTTTAAAACAAACTGAAATTTTGGGGACTATTTTGTAGCAAAAAAAAAGTTGGGGACGAAACAAATTTTCGACCCCTACATTAGAGACCAAAATCAAACTTAACCCTAAATTATATTATTTTCTTATTATCCACAAACTAATTCTTTTTTAAAAGAATAACTTTTATTGATTATTAGATATAAGTTGTGAACTAAATTTACGTGTACTGATGATCAACTTCAACAAGAAATGCAAATTCTCTCGTACTCGTACTCTACTCGATAATAATAATAAAAAATAAATAAATAAATCCTTATTAACACAATATAAACTAAAAGAATGATAACA
>NC_029788.2:2429172-2430236 GCF_000816755.2 Arachis ipaensis | reverse complement strand
GAAGCGTTTGGGATCGTTGCAGTAATTATAGACCATGAAGTACTTCTGAACCCATCTGAGTCTTCTTCTGCCATAGGCATCGAGCACGCTGTCTTCTCCGCTACCCTGTATCTCTGATGTTACAACATTGGAGAAGGCAGAAGTAGCGGAGAAGGCGGTGGCCTTGAAGTTGCGGTAATAGGCCGTAAAGGGTGCCTTGGACCAATCGGTTTTCACCAAACCTCCTCTTGTGGCCCAATCATCTGCGTTCCACAGACTCGAATAAATTCTCATTGGCTGGTTCTTTGGGAATGGAACACCAACTGATTCAGCATTCTTGAATACTCTTATTGGGATGTTATCAACCAAGAATCTGCACAAAATTAGTTAATGCACTACAATTAGAAAAAAAAATGGAACATAATAATAACAGAAGAGATTAATAATAATTGTAATAAATTAAAGGAGAGTAACGTTGTTCTTACGTGATGTGGTGGGGCTTCCAAATGATAGAATAAGTGTGGAAATTTGTTGTGGGATCAAACCAAAGATAGAACTGTTGCTCTCTGTTGCCCTTACCTTGACTGAACACATTCGTATGGAGAATGTATGGCTCACCACTCACGTTCCCTAGAAACTCAAAATCTATTTCATCATGTGTTGCTCCTTCTGACGACAACTGCACCATCAAATATTCTTCACATAAATAATTACAAAAATATTTGATAATTAAAGAAAATCAGTTATAAACAGTCATAATTTATCTTATTTAGCCTTCATTAATTATTACGACAATTAATAAATACTAAATAAAACAAGTTCTGACTGTTTTTTTTTTATAGTATTATCGAGTAATTAAATATTTAAGAATGATCATTTTAATCATAAAAAATGTGCATTAAGCCATTAATTACTCAGCATGATGAGATATAATATATAATTTATTCATATTTCTTCATTATATAGTTGAATTCTTCCTCATTAAAACTGAGACAAAAGAAAAAAAAATTATGCAAAAATCAAATAAATTTAAAAAGAGATTATTGACTATACATGTAAACATGTTTAAAATCACTTTTCACTTT
>NC_029788.2:2428572-2429143 GCF_000816755.2 Arachis ipaensis | reverse complement strand
ATTTTATTAAAAAAACTTATTATTTGCAAATTAAAATCAGAGATGACGTCGAAATATTTTAAATTTTAAAAATTCTAAGAAAAAAAGGTTAATAAGTGATGGTAGTGCGAGTATAATTAATTATTATATCTAATGAAGACTGGCCTTTTTAGTGTGAAAATAACATTATTGAGTGTAAGTAAAAATAAAGATTAGTTATTTATGTATAACCTGCTAAGGTGGAAACTAAAAAGGAATAGCTTTAAAAAAGTAAAATTATGTAGTATAACTTGTTTACGTGGGTGTGCTACAATTCCCGTGAACGTGAACTTGCATTTGAATTTCAAAATTGATGCCTAAAGTTTACAACCATTTCAATTAAAAAGAGTATGAAAGCATCCATGCTAGTATTTCACGAGGAACAATCACTGTTAAAATATTCTTTTGGAAAACAAAATATTAGCAAATTAAAGTGGACAAGAAAAGTATCAAATCAGAAAAGATGCATTAAAATTTATAATTTAAAATAAAAATTATAATTAAAAAAATAACTAATATTAAATTAAAAAAATTATTAATTGAATTTATATTA
>NC_029788.2:2425304-2428455 GCF_000816755.2 Arachis ipaensis | reverse complement strand
AAACAAACACTTATTTAGTTCTAAAATATTGTTTATATAGTAAAATCAATAACTAAAATCAGCAATTATATTTATGGATTTAATTACTATGCTGGTCCTTATAGTGTAGTTTAATTTATTTTTAATATGTATTTTATATTATGGTTAATTTTACTAACTGAATTTAAAAAATTATAGTTCAAATGACATAATCTCTCTATATTTATCTAAAAATTGCGAGTTCGAATCTCACTCTTAATTTTAGGAAAAAAAAAATGTGGAAACTCAGGTGCAATAGACTTCACATGAGGTTGATACTTGAGAGCCGTCAGATAATTTTACTGATTTGACTAAATTTTCATCTAACGACTCTCAGATATCAACTTCATGTTGAATTCGACTTCACCTGAGTTTTCACAAAAAAAAAACAGGAGTGTAATGAATTAAGCAGATAGAGCATACATAATAAGCAGTAACAGTGCCAGCGGAATTGCCAGAAACAAGTTTGAGTTGCATGTCAATTCTGCCAAACATGTACTCTTTCTTGGATCGGAAGCCAGAGCCAGACACTTTATCCAGCGAAAGAGACAGAAGCTGCCCTCCATTGAATATTTTTGCACGGTTTTCTCCCCATGTTAGATCAAAATCGTCGTAGAAGTTAGCGCTGCACGTACCCACCATGGTGGTAACCACCACCACAACCCCAACCACTAGCAGGTTAAACCCACCCATTTTGAACGCAACAGGAAGAAGAGAATAGGGAATAATGTATGTGAATTTTTGCTCTTGTGATAATAATGATGTGATGTGTTAGAAATGAAGAGGTGCATGTTATATATATAAGTGCATGATAGAAAGATAGAGGGTAATTTGGGAAATGAATGAATAATAAGAATTTTGGAATAATTATTAGACGCGTCAAGGAAAGTATAGGAAGGCTGGTGCCAGCTTATATTGCTTTGAAAGCTGGAAGCGTTTTGTTTGAACGTTGGTTATTGTATCTACAGAACTCCGCAGTTAAGCGTGCTTGAGCGAAAGTAGTACTAGGACGGAGACTTCGTGGAAAGTCCTCGTGTTGCACATTTTTTTTTTACGTCGTGCCGACCCTCTTTCTTTAAATGACGCTATTTCGAATAGGACACCTAAAGACGAGCTACAATAGCCTCATCGTGAACTGGCTCCAAATTATAAATATATAGAGTAGGTTGTGGTTTTATTCGTTTTGGGTTTATGCTTCGCATGGAAATGATGGAATATAATGCCATGTATATATATATGATATATACAATCATACCATGTTTTTTTTTTTTTATAAAGAAAACAACTACCAAATCATTTATTCATATATAATGTATATTAAAAATAAATTAAATAATATATATTTAATTATATGTAAATACATATGACTAATTTATATGAACTAATTTTGTACGTACATGTAATATAATAATATACTATAATGATTGCTGTGTCTAAGGAATGGTATGCATGGATAGATGTAGCTAGACCTTTTAGCTTTTAGAGAAGAGGAGGATTCTTCGGTGATATGTTTGGTGGAAGGAATTGTTTTTAATATATTAAATATATATGTTTATTTTTTTTATATAAATAATTGATTTAGTGATTCATCACTATAAAAAAAATGCTGAATATCGTCGGATTTATTGTTAGATTTAGTGTTGGTTTTACCGGCAGATTTACCAGCAGTTTAGGTGTCAAATTCGTTAGGTCAAATCATTATTACTGGCGGATTTCTATTTTTGACGGTAAATTCGCCGGTAATAATTGGAGAAAAAACGAAAAAAATAGGCGCAAAATTTAGCGTCAGATTTACCTGTGGATTTTTCTGCTGGTAAACTCAATTAGTGGAACACTGCATTTTGGTGACCTGCAATGTGTTATCGTCGGATTTATCTGCCGATAAATCCGACGACAGACTTGCCCTAAATTCAAAATGTGAACCTTCTCCCCTTATTTTTGAAACACACACTCTCTCTCTAACCTTTTTCTCTTCTCTCTCAACCTCCGGCAGTCCCTGCGATTATCCTTTGTCAGCGCCGGTCACCTGCATTCTTCTCCAAAGACGTTGTGGACTTGCCTTAATCCTGTTTCGTTGCCTGAAACGGAGCTTCTCCCTCTGTCTCTATCGCTGTTGGTGCCGCTATCATTGCTGCACCTTCTGTTGCCAGAACTGGGTCTCTCCTCCATTCTCTAGGTAGGTTACCCTCATCCCTCTCCCTATTTCATCCTCTTTTTACTTCATTTGAAATAAAAAAATCCTAATCCCTTTTTGAACCCTAACCCCAACCCCGTTTTTACTTTCTTCAGTTGGTTCTGTTTTGTTAATACGTGTTTATATTTTTTTATTATTATCATAATAAATTTTATCTTAGTGTTCTTATTCATTGATATAAAATTATTCTAAGTAAGCTGTTTATGTTGTAATTTTTTAGGCAGCTCATCATCCTAATATTAATTATGTTGTTGAGTTGTTTAGACAAAGTAATTTTTTGTCACTTTTATTAACTATTTGCTTATTAGATTATTTTAATTTAATTTTTTGTTAAGTTCTTTTGGCCTGTTTCTAAATATCGTCTAGGTATTGTTGAATTGAATATTGAACCATATGTTGAATATGAAGGTACTGACGAGTTATAATATGTTTAGGTAAATGATATATAATAATATTGAATATGTTAGATTTTTTTAGTTCAATTGAGAATTGAAGTTTTGGATATAGAAAGATATATGAATGGTTTTTTATTGTTATTGAATTATGTCATTTATGTGAAAAAAATTAAATTGATATTATTTTACTGATGGAGTTAAATAAATTGTTGATAATTTATTTTTTTTCATACTGTTTAAAAAAAAAGTTCAGATTACTTTAATTTAGAATTCAAGAAATAAAAATTCACCTATTTTAGACCAAAAAAAATGAATGAATCGACAAATGTGAGCTTGCTGCTTTCTTTTTGTTTTTTAATTGATATAAGTTACTGTTGTTGCTACAGTGATTAACATTAAGCATCAATTTGTTCCATATTTGCAGGTGGTCACCATTGAATTTTAAAATACGACTTGATTAGTGACTCACTCATTCGCAGAAGAGCAATTGCCTATGAATAATAATATTATATCACAAAATTAGTAAATAGGATAAAGGATAAAG
>NC_029788.2:2420274-2425243 GCF_000816755.2 Arachis ipaensis | reverse complement strand
ATATATATATATATATTCATGATACGTTATTTTAACCCTCTTACATATAGTTCATGCTATTATTTAATAGAGAGTGAGCTAATGAGAGAAATAAAATTTTGTTTGGTTAGAGAGAAATAAAATAAAAGTTCTTTCTTTTCTTTTTTATGTTAGAATACAAGTGTGATTTAATAATATTATTTAGGTGTTAAGATTGCCAAAAAAAAAATGTTATCATTTAAAGAAATATTACCATTTATTTTTTTTTAAAAATTTAAAATCTAAATTTATCGTCGAATTTATCGAGTAGAAATAAATCCAACGGTAACAAGTTCAAAAATTTTGCCAAATAAAAATTTATATCCGCTACTAAATCTGTCGGTAATTAACGACGGACGAAAAAATCCGCTAGTAAACAATTACCGACAAAATTTATATCTTTGAATTTATTATGCCGTTAAGTTTGACGATAAATATATTATCATCAGATTTTTTCCTAAATCCACCAATAAATTTGACAATATCCGATGACTTTTTACGGTGATTTTTTTTTTTACATCTAATGCAAAATCACGCATATGATGTGAAGGTTTTGTTTATAGTGGAGAAAATAGTAGCAAGATCTTAAAGAATTAGATGACAATATTCCATTCTAGTGACTCTGATTGATGTCGTACAAAGGGATTAAGCAAAGCATTGATCATTTTTGGTAAACCACATGACAACAGAGCCAATTGCAAATAATATTAGCGTAGAAAATGCGTAGTACCAGTTCTTCAACTTTGATACTATAATTGACGGAGGTAATTAGGACGAATGAGTTTGGTAAACATGTTGCCGCCATACGCGAGAGTAAGGGTGCTTGGTGAAAACGTTGAAACAAAGTCATCGTCCTATAAACATGCCAGTATGAATCAGTTGAATTATTTAATTAATTAATTATAACATGAAATAAAAAAAAGCAAGAGAAAAAAAATTATTGCTCGGATACTTATAAGGAGACGGACAATTCATCGATGAAAATGGAGTCAGAGTCTATAGCAGCTGTGGAGGAATTGGAGTTGTTATTGTACGGTCCTTTGAGGAACTTCCTGAGGTGTTATCATTTTCCTTAGCTTGTTGGAATTTAGAGAAGTCGACGAAAAAATCTTCTCTACTTTCATTGTTGTTTATGAACATGATATTCACTTTAATTTTTATTTTTATTTTTCTATTTTGTTTTTGTAATTTATGATTAATCTTAATGTTATTTTTAAACAATTTCTTTTGAAAAATTTTTAATTTATGGTATGAAAATATTGGATTTAGTAGTGATATTTGATTATTGTTATATTCTTTTTTTAATCTTCGGCAGCTATTATTAACAGGATTGAACGATATAAATTTATTAATTGGCCAATATAAATAATAATTGAGATAAGTTCATATGCTTAAAATTCATTTTTATAAAAAAATATAAATTATTACTAATTCCGTTATCTATCTTGACCCTTTAAATTCCAAAATATATTTTTATCACCCTAAAAAAACTCCCGATGTGAATTATGGATCCACCTAAGATGATTATCTGTGGCCTCGGTGTCACATATTTGAGTAGTCACTCAACTCTCTCAAGGATGATATATGCATGGGTCAACCGCATTTTGGTATATACTATGATATGAATTGGGAAAGAGATTATTATGAAAATAAATATGAGAGATTATTAGGTGGTGGATGCCAACTGGACGTGATATAGAAGCTAGGTACCTCAAATAAGAATAAAGGAGTTTACTTGTTAATGTGTCTACGTACCAAATCATGAGCATTTTGGATCCACTTAGATTATGCCGTGTGGCAGACAGGTTTCATATTTGAGATTAATCCAAACCCTCATAAGTCATAACTATGACACCGACACAGGTGTTTTTGTATTTTTAGACATTTAAATAAATATGTTTAAAATATTTTTTTAAAAATATTTTTAATTAAAATTATATATATATAATCGATTAAATCGTATTATTTCTATCATAATTAGATTGGACAAATTAATTTAGCTAAAAACATAGAAAAGAGAAATATTAGGATTTAGGATTTTTAAAATTAACATATATATAATAAGAGTATTTTGTCATTTTATATAATAAAGATATTATAGTCATTTTTTATAAAAAAAATATTAATTTAGACTGATTTAAGATTTAGTTCATCGATTTTTTGGCCAAATTAATTTGTCTGATATAATTTTGATAAAAATAACACGGTTTAATCAGTTATATATATTGAATTTTAATTACTAAAAAATATCTTAAAAAAGGACGTTTTAAATATCTTTATTTGAGTGGTTCCTTTCTATTTAATTATGTTTAAAAAAAATAGAAAAAAAGTTGTCATCACATATTTTTTTTCAAATTGGGTTTGTGATAAATTGTCTTCTATGATGAGATAGTTCTTTTGGAAGGGTCAAGTTGATGGCAGAGATTTTTCTAGCTCTTGTTAATTGGAGGACCGTGATCACTTCAAAGAAATTTGGTGGCTTGGGTGTTAGAGATCTTGCATGTGTTAATATATCTTTACTTGGTAAATTGGTTTGGCAACTTTTTCATTGTCAGGACAAGCCTTGGGTTGCTCTATTGAGGGCAAAGTATCTAAGGAATGAGGGAGTTTTAGATGGCCCTGTCCCTTGCAACGATTTTTATGTTTGGAAGAGTATCTCAAAGGTTTTTGGTGCTCTTATGGATACACTTAATTAATCTTGTTGGTTTGACAATTGGAGTATTGAGGCCCAATTGCTAAAGATATCCCTTTTGTACATATATCTGACTCTGATTTAACTATTAAAGATGTTTGGAAAGATGGTCAATAGAATCTCTATGATGTTTTCTCTAACATTCCAGAAGATGTCAAACAGCGTTTGAATGCTTATAATCCGGATTTGAATGCTGGAGAGAGTTCGGGTTGATCGTGGGGTGTGGCATCTTCTAGACTCTATTCAGCTAGAAGTGAGTACAGTTGGCTAGTCAAAAGAAAGTTTGACTGGAATGAGCATGATAATTGATTGTGGGTATGGCGACTGCATATTTCTAAGAAGTACAAGTTCTTGATTTGGCTCAGTCTTCATAATGCTATTCCTACGACAGAGTTTCGTTTGGTCGTGGCTTAACTTTATCTAGCACCTGTCATCGGTGTCAGAATGGTTCTGAATCCATTTTTCATTGTCTTCGGAAGTGCCCTAGTGCCAAGAAGGTCTAGAACCTTTTAGGCCTGTATTCAGATAACTCAGATTTACATGATTGGCTCTACAGAGGTGCAAGGAGTGGAGATGTTTTTCTTTTCTTTTCGACCATCTGGTGGATTTAGAGAAGCAGAAATCATGACTTATTTAATATAGATGACTCTTGGAGTGCTAGTAAAGTGGTGAGTTTGATTCGTAGTTCAATAAGGGACTTCCACACTATTTTTGCTATGTATCAATCTTTGTCTCCTCCTTCGCTTTGTTTGCATTGGGTTCCACCTCCATTTTATTCTGTTAAATTGAATTGTGATGCTAGTTGTTTTGCTTCTTTTGGCTATGCTGGTTTTGGTTGTATCATTCCAATTTTGATGGATGTTGGTTGAAAGGTTGTACTGGAAAAGTCAAAGTGTGCAGTGTTCTTTTTGTTAAATTGTATGCAATTTGGAGAGGTTTACTTCTTGCTTGGGATAGTGAATTTCGTGAAGTTATTTGTGAAACAGACTGTTTAAAAGCTCTTTTCTTAGTAAACCAAAAAATACTTGGTAAGGATATTCCGGAATGAGATTTGGCAAAGCATATACAGGAGGTTATGAATTGGAATTGGAGAGTCTCTATTCTTTTAATTCAGAGAAGCAAATTGTATGGCTAAAGCAGCTGCTTCTGGCACGAACATTCATTCGAATTGGAGTCAACCATGGAGTGAGTTTTAACATCTAATAGATTTAGATATAAACCTAACCAATTAATTTAGTTTTGTCTCTATTTTTTTTTTATTTAGCCACAAAAAAATATAAACATGTTTTTTTTAAGTCAAATAAAAAAAACACTTTATTTACAACTTTAAATAAAAAAAGGAATGGTTTTATGCAGATAATATAACTTAAATGTCACTTTCTTATTCGTCCATTTTTTTTTAATTATAGTGGTATATATTAATTTACTATTATATCAAATCAGAGCAAACACCGAACATATCTTTTAGTAGTGAGGTATGGTACTCCTACATTTGTTTGGCACAAGAGATTATATATAAAAAACGTTTGTAAAAATCATTTGATGGAGAGATTAATTAGTTGGCTTTATTGTTTTAGCATGTTCTGTCTTGGCAAGCTGTAACTAATAGTTAGTTATATTACTTATGGCTGAGCTGGGTCAACATCTAGTAAGATAGTTAATTAGCATTGCTAAGTTAATTAGTTGTTAGTGAGAACTATAATAAATAGCAGAAACTAGGTGCATTATAGTAATTAGATTCACTCATTCTATTTTTTTGCATCTAATGAGAAGTTCATATGCTCACCTTTTCTCTCTGAACTTCAATCACGTATCTCTCTCTCAATTCTGATCCTGAGCTCGATTCCTTCGTCATTGAAAAAGAATATTTAGTTTGTATCTTAATTAATTAAAATATAATATTACAATTCTTTTAGATTTTAGCATAATTTAATATTTTATAAGAAGTGCTTCAGATATGCCATTGTATTTTCTTGAAACATGAATATTCTATTAATCAACTCGATCTTTTTTTTCATGCTAATGGTTTATTGACTTTAATCAATTTTTGTCGTCTTTTTTGATATTGAATAGATATGCTATGCAATCAGCCCAAAACTAAAATCATATCCAATAAAAAAGACAATCGGGAGTACATTTTGGTCCTATCCAGGTTGTCTTTATTTTGAATTTAATTAACGCAAGACTACATTACAATGCCTCTTCCAAATGTAATCATTAGAACGCCTGCATACATGGATTCTTGCAACAGATTGAAAT
>NC_029788.2:2414610-2420236 GCF_000816755.2 Arachis ipaensis | reverse complement strand
TATGAAACTCAATGTAGAACCTGACGCAACTTAAATAACATTCTTGAAATTTCTGAAGGATGGACTCGTCACTCGTGTAATCCGATTTACTATAAAAAGTAAAGCTGTATTGATTCAAAGTCCAATCAGTCCAAAATTTCAGGGAGATTTAACTATGAATGTTAACTGCCAAATCCAAGAATACATGATCCCCAAAGCACAGTATATAGAGATCAACATAAGGGGAGCGAAAGCAAGCTTGTCACCCAGAAGCAAAGGGTGTAAAAATTGACCCCATATCTCTACAATTACAAGACCAACCAAATACATCCTCTCAATCCAGCCAATAACAAAACCACCATTGGACTTATGTTGATCCACCTTTTTCTCGGTATGATGACCAGTTGGTGCTCTTGCTGTTTCAGCACCATCAGGAAATTGCGCAGAGAAGCCAGACCACATCAAAATCGAGTGAAGCAGCAGCAAAAGAACTTTGATAGGATACTCTTGTGCCTCAAATAGTAGTGGAAATAGTGAATAGCAAGACACTGCGCGCACAAAGTTACTTAAGTGAATCCAAAGAAGTTTGGCATCCAAAAAAGTTTCTGATACAAGGTCCAAATAGCAGAAAGGAAATTCTTCATGGGAACACCCATGTCCCTAACTAAAATTAACTACTTAGAGGTCCTTGACCATTGAAAACACACAAGTCTATTAACGAAGGGACCTATGTGTCTCGCATTTTCAATGGTCAGAGACTACTGAGTCATTAATTTTGGCTAGAAACTTATATGCATCCTAGCGAAAAATGGTCAGAGACTTATTTGTCTTTTACTCTTTCTATTTTGGAAAACAAATGAAGGAGCATTAAAACTTCAAAAGGATACCTATTGACAGCAAAAAGTAATGTTTGGCATCTTCCAAGGTTTGTACTGCTACAATGGCAAGCGGTATTACAAAATGTAATGATGCCTTCTCATGCACATGCCACCCGAAGAGAAAACCACAGGTATAAGCATAGGCTACCCATCTACTAATCATCTGGGGTTTTGGATCTTTCCAAGCTTTGAGAAGACACGGAGATAAGGCCAGTAGAACCATCATAAAGGTCACTAATGGGGTGACCTGCAGATTGGTTAATAGAAAAATGAATGCTTCCTTGATAAAAATTTTTGGAAATTGAGAAGCAAATAGGCGTGACTAAACATGGCTGTTATATTATATCATAGTCCGAGATTCAAACAAGTTATCAACCCCATGTGCTCATGCCAATTGGACAACAGCATCTTGGAAGTTGCAATGGCTAGCACTGGATGTGTAATATGTAAAATGCCAATATTATGCATCTCTTCCCAAGTCCCATTTATAACGTTTAACAAATATAACATCCTATGTTGGATCGGTCTGGATTTTGAGTTATGTTCAGCTTGCTATATGATGCTTCCTAATTATAAGTCCCAGTTATAATGTTTCACAAATATTACATCCTATGTCGGATCTATACCTATATTTTCTTAGGAAACAGAATAAGATTCACTCATTCAGTCAGCTACATTATCCATAATATTGTATATAAATTTCAAATAAAAGTATCTAACTGTAGCTAGGTCACATGTGTGCGACTTTTGAGGTTGAAGTGATATCACAGAACCCTCCTACTTCTACAAATCACACAATCAGGTTAATGGGAGCATCCACTAGTAATGCACTTTCTCAGTATGATAAGAAACATTTATTCAGAAAACATAAACATTACCTGAGGTAGTACAGAAAAAGGGGAGGAATCCCCCACTAATCCAGCAGTAAACGTAGCAGTTGGTGTCTGGACATTAAACCCTAGTCTTCTGAGTATGAAAGCAAGCCCTTTGTCAGACATGATATAGAACACCCAAAAATTTGGGGCCCAATATGCATGGCAAAGTCCCCTGCCAAATGGAAACAATCGTCGAATGACTTGTATCTGCAATTTATTATTTGAAAATCAATAAGAAAATCAATAATACGAAGAGTCAAATGAAAATATGTTCACTTTTACACAGAAATTAATAACTTAAAAATAGATGAGGAAGTAAATACTAAACAGAAGAACTTGATTTCCTATATGATGTTCACGGCTGTAGGAGCATCCAATTGTTTACTATTCCTGGATAACTTAAGTTGAAAACTACAAACATCAATTTAAAATTCCAAAATTTAGAAAATCAACAAAACAACAAAATATCAAGTGACACTTTAACAAAATAGTAACCAAATTCAAATTGGTCAATTGAAAGGATTTCAGAAAAATAGGAAAACCAAAAGCATAGGGAGCAAACTGATTGGCAAAGATGTACTAAGAATGTCAAAGTCATATTATAATACCTGTCCAAGGTGGAAAAATGGACCAAATGCAGCTGCAAACACTGCTGCAACCATACCTCCCATAATCAAAAGTCGAGTGAAGCCTCTCCCTATTCCACCCCGACAGTAGTGCCTCAACAAATAAACAAAATAAACAGGTGCTGCCACTGCAAATAAATGTTTTAAGCACAAGAGGACAGCGAAAAAGAACCCTCCTAACAAATCCCTCCCTTCCTCCAAATATGAGAGTGAAATCAACAAAATCCCAATGAGAAATCCATTGTACTGGAAATGCACATGGTCCACAATAAAAAGCATTGGAGACCAAATAGCTGATAACCAAATCAGCTTTTGTTTTCTTGAATCCAGATTCCGAGTAAGTCTGTAAACCCCATAGAGAAGGCACAGATCAGAAAGTATTACTGTCCCTCTTTGGAAATAGACAACTGTGTTTGCGCTATAATTCAGGCCCTCCTGAAGGTGCACTATTTTGGGATCAATGAGGTGGGCAAACATGGATAGGAAGTGTTCGAAATGAGCAAAGAACGGTGGATAATCAAGTGTCCATGGACTGGTCTCATCAAAATACCATTGGGAAAGAGGCAGAGAGTGAGTCACAGCCAGCCAATTGCGGTGCACCTCAAAGTCTGTACTGCGGTAGGATGGGAAAAGTAGAACTTTTATGCAGGCAGCTACAAGATAGAACCACCATAGAGTTGCTTTTGTGCAACCAGAATTTTGAACACCTTTAGAGCTTAGTTTCTGTTTTCCCATGCCAGAAGATAAGAGTGAAAGAGGGAAACTTAATGGAGAAACCCAAAAGTACTGAATTTTGTATCAATGCAGAAACCCAAAAGTGCTGAATTTTGTATTCTTAAAAGAGTGCTTGCACAAGATTTCAACCCAATATGAGGACCATGCAGATACAAAACATAATCCTTCTGAACTCCCTGCACGAAAGTCAGCAGAGTTACCAAGAATATATATAGGAGAATCCTTTACGCAAAGACTATTTGCATAGAAACAGTTAGGAATCTACAATAAACTCCTTTATTTGCATTAGTAACAGGTAGGAACCATTGATTTGGCTATGTGACATCGAATAGGGCAGGGCAATAAATCTGCAATACATGACAACATTTTATCTGTTAAATCAAGAGTCCACGTATTAGAAGGAAACTAGAGTCACTAGGCTAAACTAAAAAAGCTACGAGAAAATAATCCTGTTCCACAAATAGATTTAAAACTGAGTTTGGTAGATGGATTAATTTTCCTGGGAATCTTGAAAAATATGTCTGGGAATGAAGATTTCAATGTGTTGGTAGACACTGATACGCCAAGAATATCAAACAATTTTCCAAAAATATCCTAATAATTTAACAAAAATAACTTTATTAACTCAAAACTAACAATTTTAACTTAAAAATTAACACTTTTGGTAGAAAAGCTAACACTTTAGTTTAAGAACTAAAATTTTAAACTCAATGTATACACTCCAACAGTACTTAAAGATGTAGCACATCGATTGTCACTTTGGTAATGAAGATCCTATCCTACTATCCTACTTCCTACTCTAAAAGCCAGCATGCCTTCATTTTCTTTCCCGCATCTTTTGTTCCACCATGAGATGCATGTATTTTTATGATGCCCTTCATCATATATATAGCTTTCATCATTCTTTTCAAAGCACATGGTGTGCAGAAGAAAAAATGGTACTATGTTCCCACCCAAAGTTGCGATGGTTGAATTTCTGTAATCTTCATATGATATTCTCAATTACTCACAAAACCAAATATACACCACCAATTACTGAAATTCAACAATGGAACACAAGAATGGGGCTACTAACAAAACAAATTCCAACCTTAAAGAGGATTAAAGAATGAAAATCAAAACCATAAAATAAAAGAGGAGCAGCTCAAGTTTCGGATGCAATAATCACATATGAGCATTTGTATTCAGCAAAATCAAATCACAGATCAAGTGTAATTCCAGAATCTAAAATCCTGTAGAAATCAGAAATTCCACGATAGAAATTTCAAGAGCAATTCCATGGCTCAATAAGTCAGAAATTTTCAAAAGAGAGAAACAAACATTGTAGAATTACCAATAGAAATCCAGAATCAGTCTAACAATACTCCGATTAACAGGCAAGGGACGACGTGACCGGTGGCGATTCGACTCAGCCACAGATGAAGGAGATCGTCGCGGATAAGAGGAAGCTAAGGTGCGAGCCTCAAGCGCTGTAAAGACCGCCGCCGCCGCCGAATCGCAAAACCACGGGAGAGGAAGACTTTGGCGTTGATATGATTCTGATCTGGTGAGACGCCACTTCGGGGTACGCCGTGAAACCAGAGATGACGACTCTGCGAGCCTGTGAGCGGTGAGGAGGGACGGCGACAGCCGGAGAGAGACAGAAGCTGACGGCGAGAAACGGACTAACGGAGGTCGGAGGGAGGGAGGGAGGCAATGAGGGGCGAGGCACTGTCCACTGTGGACTGAGGTAGCAATGGCCCAGTTGGGGCCTTGGGGCAGAGTCTATGGGTGTGCATGGCCCGCTCGGCCTGAGGACCCGGTTCGGTCCCAAACATTTTAGAAGATATTTTGGTATGATTTTATTGGATTTAATGTCGGATAAGAATCTTAAAAATAGACTTGGTCATTATTTTGGGTTAGATCCGGGCCATGGTTCGGGTCATCCAAAATCGACCCGATGGCTTGGTCATCATACATAATTAATATTTTGTTTTATTAGCGATGGATGATGTTTATTTTTATGTGGAATTTAAATATTGTAAACCTTAATATTTTGTGTTATTAGTTATTATAAAACTATAAGTTAATGTTTTATGTTTAAAATGTATTAGATTTTAGACTAATGCATAATATTGTGTTATTTATATTGATTTAAATATTTGGTGTTATTAGACAATATTAGTATTGATTATGGTTATGCTTTAATTTTAGAGAAGATTTGGTTCTTGTTATATTTTTTTAAGTGAATTTTATCATGTCAAATAATGATTGGAGTCTTAGAAATTTGGATATTTTCACATGCTAACTTATAAGAAGATATCAAGGTAATGTAATGTTAACGGCCCGGTTTTTATCCGATATAATCGTGGCCCGAAAGTGTATAAGTTTTATCGAGTTTAGGGTCGGGTTCGAGTCTAAAAAATAAGTCCGGTATATATTTTAAGTTAGATTTAGGTCACATCAAACTCGATTTTACTCGGCCAATACACACCCGTAGGAGAGACCGAGTGCGTGAAAGCACGCGTAGGCCATGTTTGGTAACGCCAAAATA
>NC_029788.2:2400173-2414597 GCF_000816755.2 Arachis ipaensis | reverse complement strand
CCTTTTTTTTAATAAAAAAATATTTCCAATATAAAAATGATTATTTAGGAGGAAAACTGCCATTTTAAAGTTACAGTTATACCCCTTCCAGAAACCCATTAGACCGAATAGCCCTTAGAAACATGGGGTTGTAGTAGTAGACTAGTAGTAGTCGTAGAGGGAAAACAAACAGAAAAGTCGTGTTTGACGCATGAGAGAGTCAATAGTCAATACAACTCTGAAGGCCTCAAGGGGTTTTCTTTCAGTTTTGCACTGCACTGCATTATGCAATGCCACTCGGCAATGGCGACGACTTCGTTTAACACTCGTTGCCCTTACTAGTCACTTTCACTTTTCCTCCTCCCTTTGGTGTATCTTCTTTCATCCTTGCTCTAAACAAGTTTCAGTTCTTCTCCTTTTTTTGCTGCTTCCATTTCCAACACCTTCCGCTTCTCTTTAATTTTCCCGAGTTTCTTTTTTCTGATTCGATCCTTTTATTTTCTTACTATGGATAGCGAAGATCAAAGAAGAACTCAAACTCAAGGTGCTGTTTCTTTTTTTTGTATTTTGATTTTCTTTATTGCTATTTTCTTGTAACATTATTTTCTTATCATTTGTTGTGATTTCTCTTTCTAGGTTTTGATTGCTTGGTGACTTTCTTGTTCTTCTTGTGAAATAATAGTCTTTGCCTTTATTTACGGATTTTTTTATTCAACTTCAAAACTTTCTTTCTAGGGAAACATTTTAATTTTAATTTTGATTTTTTTTTGGGGATTAATTTTGCAGGAAATGAGAATCATGGAGTTCATGTATGTAACAAATGTGGATGGCCTTTTCCAAATCCACACCCCAGTGCCAAACATAGGCGTGCTCACAAGAAAAACTGTGGAACCATTGAAGGTTACAAGCTTTTGGTCTCAGAGGGTCAAACCCATTTGAACCTTTCAGATGATGAACACTTCTCTGATAATGATCACAAAACACAAGGTAGATCAATCCCTTTCTTATTCGACATTATTGTGCATTTTTTTCACATTATTATTAATTAGATTGTGAAGTGTGAATGTTTGCCCCATTTTTGTATGTGTATTATGTGTTGAATCTAGTGCATTACTACTACATAGGTGGAAGTTTTACTGATTTATGATAGTTAATGGGTTGGGTTGTTTTAGGCCCAAATGCCTTGTAGAGTGGTGAGAATAAGAAGGTAATGGTGGATTGAGAGGAAAATCAATTAGATCCAAGAGATGAGCAGTTTTTGGATGCATTTGCGAAATGGGATAGTTTGGACTTGGCTACTGATCGGTAAATAATCCACAGAAAACATCTAGACTTTTCAGTGTCTTCTAAGGACAATGGTTCCAATGGTAAACCACAAATTAAGAAATGATATTGTATAGACATTTTGAATCCACTAATATTAGAGAGACATTTTGGTTTTTGTGTGTTCATGTTTTATATTTCTCTCAGTCTGAGATTTGTTTATTCTCTGTCAGTCTATTCTGTTCTGACCATACATTTCACAGCTGCAGAAGAGAGTCCATCAATTTCCAAATCAAGAAATGATATTGTAGCACAAACTCCTAAAATTTTGCAAAGTGAGAGGAATGATGATTGTAACCTGCTGGAGTTACAAGGTTAAATGTCAAGCTCTATTGTGAATCCATTAGAAAGTTTGTTGCAGATTTGAAGACTAATAATTGCTTTCTGTTGCAGATTTGAAAACTGATGATTCTTTTGCTCTCGCAAGTGACTCAAATACCTGCAGATCTGAAGCCATGTCTGATGTGTTGCTGGACAATAAGATCTATGTTGATGGAACGAAGGGGACGACTTTGAAAGAAAAGGATGAAATCAAACCAGATAGAGACATGTTTGAGATTGTGGAATCTTCCGACAGCACCATAGGTAGAACATTTGAGGGAGTGTCTGGAGCAGTTACTGAAGTGGTTAGCTTGAAATCTCAAGTTACTGATGGAGCTTTTATTCTGAAGGAAAATAATGGCTCTGGCTTCCCTTCTGTTATGCCCAAAGATCTTTTTCTTGAAGCAGAATCTGCTCAGAGCATGAATGATTCCATAGATGGCATACGGGTAGAGTCAGAACACATGACAGAGCTTGCTACTTCTGGTGACATCATGATATCACGGGAAAGGGAAGAAGTAAATGTTGAAATGCTTACATTTCCTTCATGTGATGATAGACCTGATGTGGCACACCCTCATATTGAGTATGAATGTCATGAACCAGTGGTCTCTCAAAATTCTGCAAGTCTACATTTGTCTAAAGCATTGGAACAAGGGCATGATGGCTTGAAGGATTCTGTTAATAAGGAAAATGATTTTCTTATCAACCAAGGCCAACTGAGCAAAAAGGGAGATCTTCTCTCGCAAGATATGCATTCATTGAATAGTAACATGAAAAAGCAGGTGAACTGTGAGCTTGTGGCTGCAGAAATGCATGCTGAAGAGTGCATTGAGGTTTTCAATGGTGAAAGTAACAGAAGATTACATGAAACTGGAGCCTTTATGAATGATATGAAAACTGAGAAGAATGAGAATCATGTGGTTCACTTTTCTGAAGAACAGGTATCCAATGATGCTCATAAAAATTCACAACAGATTGATGTACCCAAAGGTAGTTTAATGGCTGCATCAGATGAGAACGCCTGTGATGCATCCTTTGTATCTGCAACTAGTCAAACAACTGCTGTAATTATCAGAGACAATACAACTCATCATGAGGGAAACATAACCAGCATAGCTGTAGATGACGAATGCAGAAGGGCTAATATTGAAAATGATACTGGAATATGCATGAATACTCTTCAATCTAGTAATGTGCTTTCGGAGATCAATTCATCAAGTATATGTAATGAATATGGTGTTGAAATGGGTAAATTTGAGCAATCTGATATAGTAGATGCACAACATGCTGAAAGTGGTATTGTGAAAGATGCTACATTACCAGATATTTTTGAATCTACAATTCTTTCAGAGGTTGTAATAGATGGGCCTAAAGGGACACCTAAAGATATTGAATGCTCAAATAGAAGTCCATTATCTTGTACTCACGAAGAAATCAAAGAAGAGGAAATCAATAGCATAGACAGATCAAATGAATACAGTAATATAGTTGCTAGTACTTCTGCTGCTCCTCATCAAACACAAGACGAGGAACTATTACATAAGGCTACAGAAGGCATTGATTTAATTGAAGATTCCAATAGAACTGGTAGAGACCATTCTTTAAATATTGAGCCTTCTTATCAGTGTGTTTCTCCTGTCGAAGATACTCAAGTTGGACAGCATGGGACGAAAGTTCCTGGAGTTGTTGCTGTCCCTATTCAAGATCAAAGAGGTAATAATGAATTTAAAGTTGCTTCATCCGTAATTAGCATTCCTTTTCTTTTCTAATATTATATTGCATGCCGTGTAATATAGTTACTACATGCTAGACTTGTCAATGAAGTAATCCAACATATGTTGCCTTTCATTACTTGTAAACCATTGAAGCTGCAATTCACTTTTGTTTCTCTGATCTATTGAACAGATCTCCCTGTGCAATCTGATGTACAAGCTACTAATGAAGCGGAAGCTATAGCATCAACTGATTTGTCGATGTCAACAGAGACAGAAAAATCCAACTTGAAGTACCCAGAGGCATCTGAGGAACAGCAGTATGAAAAATCCGAAATGTTTGAACCACCTTCTTTCATGACATTGGTCGAACCTGGACTCATGCTTGGCCCAAAATCTGCACCCGAAGTCGAGACAGATCCGAACAAGCAGAAACCGGATTCTAACTCTTCACAGGCTGCTTGGTTTCCCACTTTAACTCACATTGCCAATGAGTCTGAAGGGAGAAAGAGGAATGAAGAAATAATAGCCAAGGTAACAAGAAAGCAGAACACACCTCTCAAGAGTCTCTTGGTTGAGGCTGCTCATAACAGCAAAAAGTCAAAGTCGCCCATATCAGAAAAAGATTCCGTGAATCAGAAACGTGTTAGAGTCACAGAAGATAATGGTTCTGGATTGACTACTGTTAACTCCATTCTGGGTTGTGAATCTCCCGCAATGCAGATTATGAACCGAGAGAGTACGGAAGAATGGAACTCCCCGGCTGACATAACAAGAAAAAAGAAGAAAGACAAGAGCAGATCACACTGGATACAATTGTTGTGTTGTTCATCTGTCGAAACTCGGTGAAGGCGGAAGATTGCTTGCTATACTATGCTAGGTGGTGATGATAACATCTCAGTGATTGCTTAGGTTCTTAAGCACATATTTGACTATGATTTTTGACATGCTGTATGCACTGTTAAATGTTTTCGGTTAGATTGCATTTTAGGCACATATTTTGGTCATTTCTCTTCATCTTAGTTGCTAGCCTTAATCCCAAGAGGCTGGATGTATATTTTTAGGGTGTTCAGTTATTATTACGATCTTACTCTACATATCTTTTTACATATCCTTTTGCGAGTGAATACTCGATTTGGCTTCGGACTCAAAATAACTCTTAAAATTATAATTAACTCAATTTGGACTCCAAAATTTACAACGGTAATTCACGTTAGCCCGTGAGCTGATCTCTGTTATTGTCGTGCTAAATTTGTACGTTAACTTACTACGATTTAGACTCCTCGATTAGGTTTTATATGATTGAGGCTTACTAGAGCGTCTAAAAACTTAATTGGCTCTTTAACATTTTTACAAAAACGATGATAATAATAAGTTCAATTTGTGAAATTTGAGGATTTGGGAGTAACAATCAAGCTTCTAAATAGGTCTTGATCACATGAAATTTAGGCAAAAAATTTAAATCGCGGCAAATTAACATACTAAATCAACACGGTGTTAATAGAGATCAACTCAAGGATTAGCGCGAGTTATAATTATAAATTTGAGAGGTCAATTTAGATCAATTAAAATTTTAAGGCTCAATTTAAATTCAACCTCAAATTTTAAATCTCAAATTGAGTATTTACTCATCCTTTTGCAGTACATAATTGCTCTTAAAATTGAAAATTGTCTCATGGCTACACTTCGATAAACTTTGACTTATTATACTTCATGTCGATTTTAGTTCAGAAAATGTTGTCTAATTAGGACAAATTAGCATCTAGATACTCTATTAACATTATTTGGTGGAATACCTATTAATATATTGACAGATCTATAATAGTATTCTACATGTCTATTTTTTAATAATCTCTATCTTATTAACAAATTACTAATATCTAAAAGATTAAAATAATACATATTTTAATTATGAATTTGAACTTTTGCGAAAGATAATACATATTTGCAAAGATCTTTGTGTTGGTGTTTTTTAATGAGGTAGTTTTTTGTGTTTTCATGTAATTTTTTTTGTTTTTTTTCCTCCAATTTGTAATTCTTATTATCGAACTAAATTATACTTTCACATACTATTAAATTTTTGCAATCTCTTCTTGTATTTCAATTTAAAAAACTTTTCAAAAAAATTATGGGATTGAATTTGTGACATTGCTTTTGATAAAGAACCATGCCAGGATGATATAATATTAATAACGGTTTTACTGCACATTTAAATGCTTTTGTCAATTAAGTTAGTCTAAACTCACTAAAAATCACTTACACAATGTGTGCATGAATTACGTACTTTTTTTTTGTATTTTGTTTTTTTTTTTCGTGTATTTTCTCTTCATCGTTTTTTTATTGTTGCTATTATTGGTGCATTTTTTTATTTTATTTCTTCTCTTCTCGTGTTATTGCAACACTTTTTTTTTCTTTTATTCTTATTAAGCGGATTAAGCAATAAGAATTATTAAAAGGTAAAACAAGGAATAAATGACCATTTGTACCCATAAGAGATGAAAACACTGACATTTGTACCCATGATAGCTCGAAACTAACCTTGTACCCATAAGAGATGCTGTCTGTGTGACAAAAGTACCCCACTTTGGATCTGAGCTTGGTTCGTGCCTTTCCGAACCTACGTGGCACTCCCAAACCCTCCCCCCTCAATCTGAGCCAACCATTCACCATCATCATCTTCATCTTCTTCACCATCACCATCACCATAACCTCCATAACCTCCATCACCATCACCTCAGCACCACCACAGCCACCTCCCTTCACCACAACCTCCGGCGACAACCCACACCGCCGCACCCCTTTCTCTTCTTCTTCCCCTCTTCTCACCTCTGCTGAGCCCAGAAACCATAGCGCCAGCTCCTCCTCTGGCCACTCAAACCCTTCAATTTCTCATCAGCCTCTTTATATGGAACGGCACACCGATTCTCGGCCATTCTATTCTTCTCCTCTAGCATGTTAATTGCAGACTGTTTCTTCCTTAGAGATGTTGGAAGCTTATCAGCAATGGCCTTTGAAGGATTTAGACATGCCAACAACTCCTACGCACGATTCTCAAGATCCATATCTCCATGAATCCTAGCAAAATTTCGAAGAGCCTCCCAAATGTCATCTTCAGGCTGAAATGGCTTACTCTCAATGAACTCCTCAGCTTCATTCAACTGACCGGCATTACCCAGAATGTTAATGACCTCCATGTAATGCTCCATGGTGGGAACAATTCCATACTCCTTCATTGATTCAAAGTGCAATAATCCTTCCTCTACAGCTTCTTCCCTTGCACACGCAGCCAAAACCAATGCAAAAGTTTCACTCTCAGGCCGTATCCCTGCCTCCTTCATCTCCTGAAAAACCAACAAAGCATCATCACCAGCTCCATTTTCAGTGTATCCAATGATCATCAAGTGCCAAGAACTCATGTTTCTCTCTGGCATTCGATCAAACACCTTGCGTGCAATATTCATGTTACCACATTTTTCATACATTCCAATCAACCTATTGTTCAATTCAACCTCCCCTCGAAACCTCGATCTTCTCAAGAACTCATGAACCCTTTTCCCATACTCAAGCAACCTCGTACCCTCGCACAAATTCAACATGGCGAGAAAAACACCATAATCAGCAACAGAACCTCCGTTTTTCCCTTTGTCTTCCATCCCCTGCGTTTTTTCCTGAGTTCTGTTTCTTTCATTGTATTGCTTTTAGTTTATTTTGCTTAATTTGGTTAGTTAGAAATGCATGTTAGTGGATTTAGGTGTGTTTTGATTCATGCTGGTATTTGAAAATTTTACTGTTTTGGTGGAGAGGAGGAGCTGGCACTGTGGTTTCTGGGCTCAGCGGAGGTGAGAAGAGGGGAAGAAGAAGAGAAAGGGGCGCGGCGGTGTGGGTTGTCACCGGAGGTTGTGGTGAAGGGAGGTGGCTGTGGCGGTGCTGAGGTGATGGTGATGGAGGTTATGGAGGTTATGGTGATGGTGATGGTGATGGTGAAGAAGATGAAGATGATGATGGTGAATGGTTGGCTCAGATTGAGGGGGGAGGGTTTGGGAGTGCTACGTAGGTTCGGAAAGGCACGAACCAAGCTCAGATCCAAAGCGGGACATTTTTGTCACATGGACAGCATCTCTCATGGGTACAAGGTTAGTTTCGAGCTATCATGGGTACAAATGTCAGTGTTTTCATCTCTCATGGGTACAAATGGTCATTTATTCGTAAAACAAGAAAGGCAAAGAATAAGGAGGAGGAGGAGGAAGAGAAAGAGGTGATGATAATGATAATGATACGAAGCGGAACCATAATAAGATGAAAATCAAAGAAATGGAATGACCTCAATTTGATTTTCTGATGCAATAAATAAGAAATTATTTTACCTTTTCTTTTCACATCCAAATTTTTCAAGAAATTTAAAGAAATTTTTATTCATAAAAAATTGCAAAAAGTGGCTACAAAGTTTAAAAATTTTTATACCTCTTAGTTTCAAAAATCCTAACTCATAAGTTCACTAAGACAAAGTGGATCAAATCATAATTTGGACCTAAAACAATAAAAGCAAAATAAATTCTAATAAGGTAATGCATATTTGATTCAACTTAATCAATGAGAGTCTTTAATGCAACTTGAAACTAGTAAAACCTTTGGTTTTCCATAATTGTTAAGGACTATCTTGACTAATTCTTGATGCATATCTTGAACAAATGAATTAGCCATGTTTGTAAAATTTTTTTTTATTCTCTTAGATGTTATTCTTGTAATTGGACCAATTGATATATAATAGTTATCAGTTTGTCCCACGTAACTGGTAACATTCTCTCCCTCCTGAGAAAGATTCGTCCTGGAATCTCCATTCAAATCAAAAGAGAATATAAGTCAGAGACATTAAAAGTAGTTGACACATTATACTCACTTAGAAGGTCAATCTTATAAGCATTATTATTGATTCTTTTCGAGCACCTAAAATAGATTATCACTCTTTGACTCTAATTTGGATTTTCTTTGAGAAAGAAATTTTTTCTTCCTCATATAACCCAAACCCAATTGCCAAATTCAAAGATAAGTTATTGTTGACCATTATTCAACGTTTGAGCTATCAACCTAATTTTTTTTTCAATCAAATGATATATTTTCAAGTGTATTGTCTTAACCTTGTTAACTTTATCTGCATCTAAACTAACAAAATCACTTAAAGACAAAGATAATAACTCCTAAATAGTTAAAGGATTAAAACTATACATAAGTTCAAAAGAAGAAAAATTTGTCTAAAAATAAATTGTTCTATTATAAGAAAACTCAATAAAAGGTAAACTATTTTTTTTTTTTAAATTTTCAAATTTTTACCAAAAACACCATGCAATAAGATTCTAAATATTCTATTTACCATTTCAGTTTGACCATCAGTCTATGAATGACAAGTAGAAGAGTATAATAATTTTGTTCTATTACTACATAATACTTTCTAAAAATAACTCAAAAATTTTATATTATAATTAGAAACAATAGTTTAAAAATACATGTAAGCACACAATCTTGCTAAAAAATAGATGAGCAATGTTTGTTACATTATCAGTTTTATAATATGCAGTGAAATGAGTTATTTTATTAAATATGTCTATCATAATAAAAATACTATCTCTACTATTTTTAATTTTAGGCAAACTAAAAATAAAATTTATAAAGTTATTAATCCACAAATACCCAGAAACACAAAAAAAATCTACAAATTATGCGACAATAATTTAGATTTTATTCTATTATTTAATATAAAATTATATTTGCAATTAGATAAAAGCAAGACAAAGAAATAAAGAATTGTCAAATGTTGTACATTTAATAGAATTTTTATAACTTGGTCCGAACAGTTTGGAATTAGATTAGATACAATGTTATGAAGGATTATTGAAACTATCCTTAGAACTTTTCCAAGGATGCAGTTTTTTGGAATTGCTATTTCATATACTAATAATTGTTTGAGTAAATATTTAAATTGGTCATCAAATATTTTGTTGTCATAATTTTAATTCATTAAAAGTTTTAACAAATTATTTTTGTTGGACAAATTGATCTTTCCATTTTTAATATCTTTGTTGGATAAATAAATTTTTAACAAATTTTATTATAAGATAATTTGATAAAAAAAATATAATTATAAAATAATTTTATAAATTATTTTTGATGAAAATAAATTTTGAAGACTTATAAAAAATAAATTTTTGTTTTTTGATAATCGAATAAAAATTTATTTGAGATTAAAATATTTGATATAGAATTTTTTGAAGACCAAATCTAGTTTATTCTAATAATTTAAATTTCTATTACGTAGTTCACATTCCACAAACCATAGAAAATTTGAAGAGAGGAAAAAAAATGGAGAATTCTTTGACACACGCTCGTTCTCACAGCCACCACTTCCATTTCCACCCCAATAGCTTCACAAACACCATACATACCGAAACTAAGAGCAGCAAAAACAAAACCATCTTTTTCTTCTTCAAACCTTTTTCAAAATTCCAATCCCTCACAACCCAAGCTCGCCTTGCTTCCTCTATCCACCCACTGTCGCCACCGCCACCGCCACCATCCACCAACAATGCTGTTTTGGACTCAAAGCACACCACCCTTCTTGTGGAAGCTTACCATGTTCACCGTGAATTGGGAATCTTGCTGCGGAAACTTGATAGCATAGATGGTGACCCTCTTAGGATTCTTACTGAAGACGGTGATTGGCCCAAAGAATACTTTTGGGTTGTTGTCAAGTTCCTCAAGAATGCATCAAGGTTTTCGGAAATCCTTCAGGTTTGGGACTTCTGGGACCCCTATCACTTGCAGTTTCTTGTATTTAGTTTTATTTTTTGACAAAGTTTGAAGCTTTGCGTAAAGCTAAAATATTTAATTGAAAAAAAATGTAATTTGGAGTCATAATGATTTATGTGTAACAGTGAGAATATGATACGGTTGCTTATGTGACTACTGACTATGATAAATTTATGAAAAAGACAGAGTAATAAATCTATGAAGAGATAATACTCAATTTGGTCCGTGAACTTACACGCTGAGTCATTTAGTCCCTGAGGTTTCAATTGCCTCTATTTAGTCTCCGAAGTTTATAAACGTGCCTCATATTAGTCTCTGAGACCATTTTTAGTATAAAAACCTTAATAGAGCGCTGTTGTAGACTATCACATGTCACGTTAAAACTTGTAAAATGATGCAATTTTGGTTTTGACATTTAAATAGCTCAAAAAGGGCATCGTATTACTTATTTTGTTAGGTAAAATTTTAATAAACACCATTTAGGATGTTGTTTTTAGGTTATTTGAGTGCCAAAACCAAAATGACATCATTTTACAAAGTTTAGTGTGGCATTCGGCTGTCACGACAGTGTTCCGTTAACGTTTGTACGTTGAAAATTGTTTCAAGGACTAACATGAGTTATGTTCACAAAATTTGGGGACTAAATAGAGGCAATTGAAATTTCAGAGACTAAATTGAGACTCGCGTGTAAATTCAGGGATCAAATTGAGTATTATCTCATCTATGAATTTTTAGGTGGTACTTGGTAGTGCATTCAGTATGGATAAAATACTTGTGCATCATAGTAACTCATTCATATGCTTGCTATGTATGCAAACTCTCCACATATTTATGGATGAACTAAAATGAAATGATTTACACATTTAAATCTATGGTCAATATCTGGAATCTATTTAATTGCCTTTTGATGTGTAAAGGGTTTTCTTCTTCCTTCTTTTTGGATTAATACTTCATAGTTCCTTAGCATCTTGCAGTAATTGATTCCAGGGTATTTGTGAATAATAGGTATTTGACATGTGGAAGAACATTGAGAAATCAAGGATTAGTGAGTTAAACTATAACAAGATAATATCCCTGTTAGTTGAAGGAGGGATGATGGAAGGTGCCATGTCTACATTGCAAGAGATGAAAATTCATGGTCTCAAGCCTTCTTTGGACACCTACAATCCGATTATCCACGGTTTCTCCAGAGAAGGTAAATTCGGCGAAGCTTTGCGTTTTCTTGATGAGATGAAAGAATTTGATTTAGAGCCAGACACTGAGACTTATGATGGATTGATACGAGCTTATGGTAAGTTTAAAATGTATGATGAGATTGGTAAGTGTGTGAAAAAGATGGAGTTGGATGGTTGTTCTCCTGATCATATCACTTATAATATACTTATACAAGAGTATTCACGCGGTGGGGTACTCCAAAGGATGGAAAAAATATATCAAAGAATGATTTCGAAAAGAATGCGTTTGCAATCTTCAACATTGATTGCAATGCTCGATGCTTACACCACATTTGGTATGGTTGAAAAGATGGAAATGTTTTATAGAAAATTGCTGAACTCAAAAACACGTCTAGATGATGATTTGATACGAAAAGTGGCTGAGGTTTATATCAAGAACTACATGTTTTCTAGGTTAGAGGACCTTGGACTAGATTTACGTTCAGCATTCGGTGAATCTGACCTTGTATGGTGCCTTCGCCTCCTTTCTTATGCATGTCTTCTGAGTCGAAAAGGCATGGATATAATTGTTCAAGAAATGCGAGATGCCAAGGTTCATTGGAATGTTACCACTGCCAATATCATCATGTTGGCTTATGTGAAGATGAGAGATTTCAAGAGGTTGAGGATTTTGCTATCGCTATTCCCAATGTATCGAGTGAAGCCTGATATAGTCACTGTTGGAATTGTATTCGATGCAAACAGAATCGGCTTTGATGGTAGTGGAACTTTAGAAGCATGGAGAAGAATGCGGTATCATTACCGAGTTGTAGAAATGGAAACAGATTCTCTGGTTCTTACTGCATTTGGTAAAGGCCATTTTCTAAAAAGCTGCGAAGAAATGTACTCTTCCCTTCACCCAGAGTATAGAGAAAGGAAAACATGGACATATCATGACCTTATTACTTTAGTATCAATGTATAGTGGCAAGTAACATTCATTGTATGAAAACAAAACAGATAACAAAAGAGATGGAGTATGTAAAGAAAGTTTCAATGTCTCACATTATTGTTTATTGTCTAGTTGGGATTAGGAGGTTGAAAAAAAACACTTGTAACTAGCGGTTTAGGAATTGTAGATTTATCATACATTACATTACAATCAGCTCTGCCGCTTGTAATATTTTCCGTTTTCGGGTTGTTTCTCCCTGATTTAAAATGTATACCAAGAAAAAAAGTATTTACACTCTTACAAGACATGTTTTCCTCTCCAACAAATGGGATGTTACACGGGCAGAAAATGGTGATATGATACCATGTAGTTTATGCATTTTCTTTCCCCATTATCATTTCTTTTATGTAAGATAGTGCTTTTAAGGTAATAGGTTTTCTGTGTTTTTGTTGGATCCAAGGCAGGCTGGCATGCATCTCCATGTACCACAAATGCTTGCAATCCCGCCACCACCTCCTAGACATGGGCCTGCACCTAAAGTATATAAGCGAGCTAGGGCTGCTGTGCTCGCGCTGGGACTTACACTAGTTAACGTGATTATGTGAGGGGCAATGATGATGATCAAGATGGCGATCATGAGGTAAATACATATATATAGAATCACTATGATACTTTGTAATGGAATTCCAACATGCTTACTATTTTGATACCTAAGCTATCTGCATCTATTATCTACAGTGAGGGTCCTCAAAAACAATTCTATTTCTTCTAAGAGCCTCTTATTACCCACATGAAATCCCCATGAATCCATATCTATATATGTCTCTGATGACATTAAATCAATGAGATAGCTGTAAACGTCTCCCAGATCATAAGGCGTGGTGAGGACCTTCTTTATTGGTTCGGATGGGAGACATTCGGAGTTTGTGTAAATGTGCTTTCTGCATTCCTGTAAACAATAGCAATGGCATAGCTATGACATCTAATCTAGTTATGTAAAATGCACATATTGTAAACTTCATGCGAGTGTAATAAAGTTAACCCTAAATATAGAGCATATGTAGTTTAAACTTATAGACATAAGATGATAGTTACCTGGAGCATTTGACTTATAGTTGCAGTTTGCTCAGTACTTAAGAAGTCTGATTTGAGTAGTTCGTGAAGTAAAACCAGAGTTTCCGAGCTCAAATTACTTGCATCAATGCTATTAAGTATGCCAGATATGCATGAATTGTTAAACACTGATCTCATCCACCGAGGAATTTCTTTCTGTTTCAGCAGAGCAGTAGCTATATGTATGGCAGGTCTTTGACTTTTAGCAAGTGACGGCAATGCTAAAGGAGGAGATACCAAAGACACTGTCATCTCTTCCATAATCATTCTGCACCAGTTGCCCTTTCCATGTAGTTTTGTTTGATTTTCCAGCTTTTCCCATCTCAGAAGCATTGACAGGCAAACGGCACAATTTGTAGCCACTCTCACGTCAGCATAAAAAACTAGGCCTTCCAATATACTCTTCATGGACATTAAGTATCCAACGGAGCATTTCAACTCTTCATGTGTATTGTTTATTTGATTTGATACTCTGTTAAACAACTCTAACAGGCTATAGGAAGCAATAATCTTGACCACAGGAGAACCAAAATGCAGAATTCTGCACAAATCATGGCAGTGGATGCCAATGAAGGGTAGCGGTTCTGCTGGATTTGTTGAAACAAAGAAGTTTTGCCAATCCACAACCCCTTGAACAGTGGCATGCAAACTAGAACGGAAAAATTAGCATTTAAAACATAATTGATGAAAAATATGTAATATTGAGGTCAATATGGTGACATTAATCAGAACTAAGAGGATAAGCGTAATTTAGGGTAAACCGCCAAAAATACACCCGAATAATTTTGTCGCTAACAAAAATGTACTTGAATTTTGTTATTGACAAAAATGTTCTCAAATAATTTAAAAATGAAATAAAAATGTCCAACATTAAATATGTATTCTTAAAAAATATTTTAGAGATTGAATTTTGATGTAGTTTTTTGTAGGCATAATTAAAAAAATGAAATATTTTTATCTTCAAAATTTGGTAATTTTTTGCTAAATATATATTTTTTTGTGATTTTTTTTTTCAACAACCAATAATATTTTTAAAAAATAAAAAGTATAAACATCAAAATATTATT
>NC_029788.2:2395187-2400152 GCF_000816755.2 Arachis ipaensis | reverse complement strand
TTATCTAAATAGTCCTAGAAAATTTTGGCCCAAATACATAAGCGATTTGTCAAATACAAAAGTTATTTGCTACTTACAAAAAAAATAATATTCTTTTGGGTATTTTTGTCGCGTTTTTAATATTTGAGGACATTTTTGTCGATAACAAAATTTGAGTGCATTTTTGTCAACAACAAATTATTCATGTGCGTTTTTAGTAGTTTACTCACATAATTTATTATTTCATTGTGCTGATACGATCTTTTATACCTTCTAATAGCGAAGTAATGAAGCAAAAGAACAAAGATTAATGTTTCTCCAGTGCTTGTTCCCTCATCATGGTCAACCAAAGCGGGTCCCTTTGATGCAGCAGCACAGACTGCAGTATTGACTACAGATATTATGCTAGTATTGAAAAGAATAGTCTTTGATGCCTCTTCAAGTGCTTTACTGGTGGAAAGATGCAAAATCAAGGAAAGAATACCAATTACAAAGAGACTTTCATTACTTAAAACATCAGAATTTTCAGCTGGAATAGAATACTCCATCATCTGCAGAATCAGTAACATGCTGTTAGAACAATCACTGGACAAATCATAGTGTTAAAAGTAGTTTGTTCACGAAAAAAATGGTAGCATCAATGCACATTTGCATTCAACCCTTCTCTAACTGCGGTCTTGCTATTATATATTCCAGTTCAATTTAGCTACTACATTTTAGACTCTCGATTCTAATATTCTTGCAACTGATCCCCAGATTGTTGTTTTTGGCCTGTTACCTATTCATACTATCATACTTTTCCAAATTCAAACATGAGCATCGCAATTCACAAGAGTTATGTTTTGCAGTCTGGATACTAGCTAGCTTCCTTCAGGATTTTAGATGTAAAAGTTTGGCAAAATGACACCCATATGATCAGAACTCGATAATATTATCATCATTGGATAGAGACTACACATGGAGGATCACTGACTATACTAAGTCTGATAAATGGCTAGGACTAGGAGTAAATGGAACTAGAAAGTCCAGGTTCCAAAATCCAAATCCAAAGCTAGCGTAAATTGCAAGGACTAAAATGATAATTTAACCAAACCAAAACTAGAATATCTAAACATGGTCATGATTAATTTATATAATCTCTAAACAACTTCAATACTCTAAACAAACTTTCTAACAATAGGAAGCAATGTGCATAATTATATACCTTCATGGTTACTGCAATCCAACTCTGATCAGCTGAAAGTGCTTCAGGATGCACTGAACTCAAAATGTTAAAAACTAAAAGCAAGATGGACATGAAAGTAGTTTCTGAAAAGGTATTGCTCGAATAGCACCAATTCCTGATTGTTGACCCTATTCCATGCAAAGATAGCTGGTCAGAAGCAGCTGGACAGATGTGAATTAAGGTTGCCATAAGATTCAGAACAGAAATCACATCATGTTCTTGACCTTCTTCCTCAAAGAGCTGTGCCAATAAGCATACGAAAAGTCTAGCTCCATAATTATCTTTTTCAGATACCAACTCTGCAAGCGTCTGTACATCTATAGTTTGATAAATGTTCCCAGTAATTATGTCACCTCCTTCTAAGTTGTAGCTTCTGCAGAATGCTAAAATCTGATGACCCAAGGATTCGACTATATTCTCTTGTTGAAACAACCACCTCAATGATACTGTGTGAATCCTTGCAGAAAGTAAATCCCATTCATCATTCTTTATGAGCCGAAACAGAATCTCTTCAGCTTCTCGACTGTAATGAATTTCGTGGTTCATCTTGCCAAGACCCCTTAACAATCCGAACAGATTTACCAGTTGCGTCACTATCAAGTTATCATTGGTTGGATCTTGAAAATCACTTCCATTAAGAAGAATATATTGTTCAAGGGAAGCTAAAGCCAACTTCTCATCAGCAATTCTGGTAAATGAAAGTCAGAATACTGCTGTTAGGGAAACATAGATGTCGATGAATTGTCAAATACAGAAATAGGAATAAAATGAAATGGGCAGTTCAACAACCTTTCATCATATAGTGTACTAGTATACATAATCAGCAAAATAGCAGTTTGGCAAGAGGGCAAGTTTAAATTGTTACTTCTCCTCTGCCCAAGTAGAAAGAGTAAGTCAACAGGATCGGATGGTAGGTCCAATGCAGCATCTCTAATTAGTTGTCCAGAATCATTTCCCAGGAGAGAATCTATGAGTGAGCTGAGTAACAAATATACTCTATATTTCATCCTATCTCCAGTAAACAAACCCAAACATCCAAATGAAAAACTGAACCAACTGGATGAAATCAGGGACTCTGCAAATTCCATGGCATCATTACTAGAATGCAAAAGTATCAAATGAAAAGTTTCAAGCACAGCCAGGACAATTTCCTCTTCCATTTCATGGATGCCAGATATGAGCCAAGGAAGCAAATGTGTATTACATATATCTAGAATGCAGCTTCTAAGTGTCAGCTTACTAGAGTTGATGGTGTTCCCATCATGACTGTATGCATATGCCTCTTTAAGTAGGTACAAACATTGCAAGATTTGGTTAATGTCCCTTTCAGAGATGCAGATACAAGCTAATGCGGCATGTTTCACTGCATCCTCAACAGATTTTGGCAGATCTAAATCTCCATTACAAGATGGAGATCTGATAAGGGCCACAAAGACTGAGCAAGCCATTATAAAAGTATCAGGAGTCATACCCATCTCTCCATTAGAATTCTTTTTAAGCATTTTTATCAAAACAAGAACCAACTCCTCCATTTGAGAAGATGATACAGCTCCAGGGCACTCAGAAATGCATTCATAAATGAGCTTCACAGTCTGGTATTGAGCTGGGTGAAAAGGAACTTCAGCCACATAATGTAATACTAGAATCAGAGTGTGAAACCCAATAACAAGCCTTAGTTTGAAAGCTTCCTTATCAGTTGATAAAAAATCAAGTACCTGAAGGCACATCCTAACTACAGGATCCTTACAATCTGTTCATAAAAATGGAACAGCATAAGTCACTTTGTTGTAACATGAAGATCCAAATTAAGAATCGCATTTTACAAACTTTAAAAGGAAAAAGATGAGCTAAGCTAAACTAGACCAATCAAACTCATCCAGGTAACTGACTATACATTTCATTCGATCAGCAATGAATCCAGACTGTAACTGATAGAAACCGGTTTGGTTTAGTTTACAAGAGGAAAGGCAAGTAGTCTACTTGCTGGTTTTTAGTTGTTTTAGTTCCTAATTGCTGTGAATTAGCTATCTGGTTGTTTCCTTTGAGCTTCACTAGCAGGCATAAGGGCAATAGTTCTTAGTCCTAGCTGCTGCCTATAAATACTAGTTGATTAGTTAATTTTAGTTTTGTGAATTTTCTATTAAAACTGTTAGAATTGGAGAGGAAGAACTCCGTCCACAGTTGGTAGTTCCAACCGTGTATTCCAATAAGGGAATTGTGATTTGCAATCCCTAGTTCATCAATAAAGCCTACTGTTTCTGCTACTCCCTGAACCTATCAGTAACGCAAGGACACACTAGTTAGCAATTTTTAAGTGTGTACTTACCTGATAATCTTAATACTTCAAATACATAATCTGCAATGTTTTCTTCTACCATGACATGAATCTGATTGTCTAAAGTTCCGATTGAAGACAGATAATGAAATAGTAAATCCAGAGTGCTGATTTGGACTTGACTGTTCGATGAAAGCAGTGGACCTTTGATGGCTTCTGCAAGCAGATTAACCAGAGACAACTCCTTGGCTCCCTCAATGTTTTCTTCAGAGTCAGCTCCATCAGAGTAAGAAAGGTGACAAGTATCATATGCACTTTCTTCCCTGAGCAAATGTCCTTGAGCCAACATAGTCAAAAGTGCTAATCAATAATGAAGGAGAACTGTTAGTCAAAGTAAAACAATACTGAAAGTTATGTCATACTACAGAGTGAGTCTTTTCTGTTGCTGACTAACATTAATGACTCATTCATTAATCCAGCATTGTCTGCTTAGCATATATAGTCTGTAGCTTATGTATGCATAGTCTTAGAGAGATACAAGCAGAAAACCAATCTTATTGATATCATGATATACAGATGATCATATATGAAGTTCTGCATAATATGGCAACCTTTTGTGTCTTTTTATATTGTCACCGTGTAACAGCACCAGGAGATAGGGCCTCCTAATTGCAAAAATCTATTAGATTGTATCATCTTGTTTGTAATGAGTTTCAATGCAAGAAAGAGTAAAAACATGTTTTGGAGAGTGCCAATGGTATCAGCTCCTTAAGACGAAAGCATGAGGACCAAGTAACAGAGAGAAAAGAGAGAGCTTGGAATTGTGAATGAGAAAATATACATGACAAGCTAAGTAAGACAAAAGACATGTTAGTAATCTCTAAATGAAATGAGAATGAATTTCTAACTAACTACACACACCAAGACCTACCTAACTAACTGCATGTTGAACCAGTGTAACTGCCAATAACAACTATCATAGAAATTCTTGATGTCAAATCTTACTAAATGTCCAAAACTGGCCTCGTCGCAAACAAAACAGAGATACTGGAAATTGAAACTTCAGCAACAAACAAAAAGATTGTGAGATTGATAACGGACCAATACAATTCAAGCGAACATCATCATTTTGAGTCTTCATGAGAACATCTCCCAATAGGTACAGGAGCTTCGGACAAAAGGGAACTAAGATATCAGTGTCATCTCCCTCAGCAGATGTATTCTTAAGAGCATACAGTTTGTAAAGGACAAAAAGGATCTCGCCACGGATCTCGTCACTGCACTGAGGAAGTAGAGGGCTTACAAACATCCAAATCAAATTTGAAAAAACTATTATGCATAACAGAACCAATACAATTGTTCACCTTGGCAATTGAAGACCGGTAACAAGAATGGTAATGAGGCTGTATACATCTCTGATATGTGTTATTAGATCATCATTTTCACAATTCAGAAGAACCCCAAGGCAGTGTATCTGTACACTCAA
>NC_029788.2:2393630-2395140 GCF_000816755.2 Arachis ipaensis | reverse complement strand
ATGAACTCATGACTTTGAAGTCATATGGACAGTTAATTGTACTCCAAGACTGCATAGAGCCATATGTTAAGTTTAAATTTGTCGCCCGCCACCATAACAACAACCATGACTGCATCCACAATCACAGAAATTACAGTGATTGCGGCTACAGAAATTTCAGTCAGAGCAAAATCTCATAGTTTTGGAAGCCTTGGAAATGCATATAAATTCATAACAACTTCAATTTTAGTCCAATTTCCCCAATTCAGTAAATGCAACATAACAACAATCACAATTTAAAAGCATCACTAGATCAATAATTCGTTACACGCAAAAAACATATCACCGCATTACGTTTGATTTCATGTAAGGTATTTAAACAAATAAATAATCAGACGAAACCAAGAATCCAAAACATATTTGATCGGGAAGTAAATCAAAATTACCATGTGCAATTGACGGGAGCTCCAGGCCAGAGTACCGGAGGCAATCTTATCGGAAACCCGACTGACGAACTCTTGTCGAACGGAGGGATCATCGGAGGCGCAGATATCGACAATGAGGCGGATAATCTGCGCAGCAATGGGCTCATCGTCGAAGGAGGAGAGAGCAGCGACGAGAGGAGAGAGGAAGAAGTGAGGGTGGAATGCGAGCACCGATCGGAGGAAGGGAGGGTGAGAGAGGGATCGTTCGATCTGGGAGAGAGCATAGGACACGTGGACGGTTGGGGAGAGAGGGTTTGAGACGAGGTTGGAGAAGCAGAGGAGGCAGATGGAGCCGCCGAGCTGAGTGCGGAGATTTAAGGAGGAACGGTGGCCCTGGGAGCATGAGATGTCGTTGATGAAGACAGTGTCAGCTTCTTCTTCGAAATCCAAATCCACTTCCTGCGAATCGTACATTCTCGTCCGGGTTCAAGCTCAGAAACGATGAGGACCAGGCTTCTGTATGTTCAAACTTACTTTTGGCGCCAAAGTAACAGCAAAATGTGCTGACGCATGAGGAGATCCGAAATTTTTATTTTATTTATATTTTGCCGCGTAAACTGCCATCCCAAAAATTGAAAATGTTAACATATCTACCCATGAAAAAAGAAAACTATCACATAAAAATTTCAAATTATCCTTATTATCATAATTTTCAACTTTTCATTGAACTCAGAAGAACAGAGTGCTACCACTTAATGCCCTTACAACAAATCAATTGCCAAACTCAAATAGACTATATAGGAAATTGAACGAATTGAGTAATTCTCACCTGAGCCAAACTCTGAGAGGCAGGAGTAAGCTTGTTCTGTTTCGACGAGAGAGACGCTAACTACGGTAGTTGCTCTGAAGGTTCGGCGATGAGAAACTGATGATGGTGGCAACGTCACCGGCAACTCGTTGGAGTAGAAGGGAGAGTGAGAACAGGGGCTGAGTTAGGGTTCTATGGAGGAGGTGCAAGACTGGTGAGTGGCTCGTTGGCGATGGTCTGGACCGAGAGAAAGAACGACTTGGATGATGAGTGTGGCTTGGGTTCGTCGCAGATGGTG
>NC_029788.2:2392803-2393461 GCF_000816755.2 Arachis ipaensis | reverse complement strand
GAGAGAGAGAGAGAGGGAGCCGCGATTTTGGTTCGCAAAGGGGACCGCAGTGGTGGTGGCGGCTGGCGCGGTGGCCCGTCAGCGGCACTGGTTTAGTGATGAGGAGAAGGTAGCCATAATAGGTGAAGAGAGGAGAGGGGGGCACTGCAGCTCTAAGGCTGTTGGTGGCGGCAAAGCATGGGCTGATGCGAAGGTTCTCTGATCGACGAGGACGAGACAGGGAAGGAGAGAAGGAGGGGTGGCCACGGCGGAAGGAGGACGGCAGCGGATGGGGTTAGTGGTGGTGGTGGTGGTAAGGTGATAAGAAGATGAGGATGATGGAGTGGTTACTGGGGAGAAAAAAGATAATAATGATAAGGGTAAATTGGAATTTTTATATAATTTTTTAGTATTTGGATAATTTTGTTGTATAGAACCTATGTTTCATGGATACCAATAGTAATTTTCTTCTTCTATAGGTAGATATGTTAGCGTTTTCAATTTTCGTAGGTAGAAATGATAGTTGGTAAACTATTAGGGGTGTACGATTGGATCGGATTGGATATAGGTAAATTTTCGATCTCATCTACACTAAAACATTGAGTTAAATTAGATTTAACAATTTTTAAGTTCGGATCAAATATCAAATATTATTGATAAAAAAATTAAAATTCCGAAA
>NC_029788.2:2383013-2392790 GCF_000816755.2 Arachis ipaensis | reverse complement strand
TTGTTTCGTTTCTGCGATCTTTCAAATTTTCCTTGCCTTCGTTCGTGCTGCGTTCTTGCGTCTTCAAAGGCTTTTTGCTTCCAACCCTTATTTCCGGATAAAGGTTTGTTCTTTAATATGCCTTTGTAGATAAATTTGATTTGTAGACTTTAGTTTCGCATCCTCCTCCCTTTAGAGACCGTGTTGGTGACATTTCTTTTCCCCTTGTAGGTTTGTTACCCCCCTTTTTTATAAAAAGAAATGGCTTCTGTAGATGCTCTCTCACTGGGTTGATGTCACGGTTTTAGGGGAGGAGCCCTCAGTCGATTCTGAGTTCATTACCAACCTTCGCACTCATCACAGAATTTGTACTTCTGAGGATGACGAACCAAAATACGAATTGGTAGTCCCGGGTCCTGAAGACCGGGTTTGTTTTGGAAGAGTCGATAAGGCGGCCCCTCATTTTTTCTTTATGTATGAGTGCATGATCACCCGTTTGGGTGTTTTTCTTCCTTTTTCGAATTTTGAGATATCTGTTTTGCGTCACTGTCGAGTCGCTCCCACCCAGCTTCACCCCAACTCTTGGGGTTTTTTGAAAATTTATCAATTTGTCAGCCAGGCTTTAGAGTTCCCGACTTCTTTAAAGATTTTCTTCCATCTTTTCCATATGACAAAACCCTTCAGTGGGCTAAACAATAAACAACAGTGGGTGTCGTTCCGAGCCATACAAGGTCGGAGAATCTTCACCCTTTTTGACGAATCCTTTCACGACTTCAAGAACTACTTTTTCAAAGTGCAAGCTGTAGAGGGTCACCACCCCTTTTTCCTGGATGATAATTCCTCTCCCCGATTTCCTTTATATTGGCTGGAGGCCTCCCCCTGCGAGAAATATGGTCTGGATGACCTAAATGAGGTAGAAGCAGCCATTGTGGGGTTCCTCCGAGAAGCGTGGGGGAGGGCCCCATACTTGGATACTAAAAAATTTCTCCAGGGGTCGCCGTCCTTTGTCCAGTCACAATTAGGTAGCTTTTTGCGTTTCTCGCTTATTTCCGACTTGCAATTTCTTTTACCGACTTTGTCTGATTTCGGCTACCAATTTCGGGATCTATCCCAAGCATGTCGGAGGCCTTCCAGGCGAAGAGATCGGAGTTATCTCTTAGGAGCCTAGTCAACCCTTGTCTTAGGGTTTCCCCTAGGTTGGCTCCTATGTGAGTGTTTTTTCCTTCCTTTTCGCCGACCTGAATTTCCTCAGTTTTTCCCCCGGGCTGTGGTCGTAGCTCTTCTTTAACCCTTGCTCCCCCGAGTTCTATTGTGTGGACTTCTCTGCCTTTTCCTCTCAGGTTTAGGCTTTCATTGTAGCACTTCCTTGCCAGCTTCTGATCTCCCCTCACCGTCGCTATTCCCGACGAGGTCGGGAACTTCATGCATAGGTGGGGTGTCGATACCACCGCTCCAAGTCGATTAAGGGGCTCCATCTCCTCTTTTAGGTTCTTTTCAGCTTCCCTTTGTCGTTCCCGCTCCTGCTCTAGCTGCTCGAGGCGGCTATGAATTAGCCCCATAAGCTCACTAGCAAGAGGGGGTCCTTCTTTTTCTGACTCGCGTCCCTCCGAGGAGTTTGCCTTCGGATTTTTGATTCCGGAAGTACCTTCCTTATTTTGATCATTAGCTTCCTGGTGGAGGTTCTGATCTGCTTCATTGTTTCCGGTGTTCAAATTCTCTTGATCAGAATCTGTCTCCACATGACCTTCTTCAGGGGATCTTTCCGCCATCACTGGTCAATCTCTCGGGTCCCCGGCAACGGCGCCAATGTTACGGTGGGTAACCGGAGATTAGTGGGCTGGATGACGTTGGTTAACCCAAACGTGTGAGGGAGGTGGCCAGCTGGTGCACCTGAAACTCGGTGTTCCTCCGTTCGACTTGTGCGTCTGGAAGAATGGGGGGTGGTACCTGCAATGACACTCCAATGCCTAAGTTAGCAAGAGTGTGAGCAAGTTGAGAAAGTATTGGGACTTAGTGATACCTGAGGGATGTCAGGGTATTTATAGTGGTGAACCAATAACCACCGCTGAAGTAGTGCCACCTTTTTAGGTGGATAACCGTTCCCATATCTTAGGGAGGTTAAGATATGGCTCTATGAAGTGGTTAGAGAGTTTTTAGGGGCGGTTACTCATTCGAATGAGTGTTATCTGCCAGCTAACCCTCGTATCCGACTTCTTTGGAGTAGGTCGTGTTCAGTACCGACTTCTGGGGATGAAGGCCGGTACTGGGGGAGGGCCAACCCCTTTGGGTTGGGCTTCTTTGCTTGGATCCTGGGTCCTATTTATTGGGTCAGGGTATGAACAATTATGATCCGGATTTGTGATTAGATTTGCAGAAACATATCTAAAATTTACCCTCTGATCCTATTTATTTGCATATCGATTTGGAAACTATTCGATAGACTTATGAATTAAATACATATAAATATTACTAATCTTATAGATCGGATTTAAATTTGTACATCCCTACTAACCATCAAAGTTTAAAAACACTAATATAACTATCCATGAAAAAAAATTAATTTAATTTATCTTATACCCACAAAAAAATAGATTTTCATTGACAAAAATACCAAATATAAACTGTTTGTTGACTTTATTAAGCAATTGAATTTACTTTCTTCTCCTCTAATTAATTGTCTTGATTATTTTTAATTTAATTTTTTTGTCATTTAATTTTTAATTATGTTTTTACTTTTTTGTTATTTATATTTTCGTTAATTGCGATCAAACCTTGAATTCAGCATAGCCATGATCATGCACTACATTGATATTCTTAGAGAGAATGGTCTAGTCCTACACTTCCGGTTATTGGTTTGAAATGTAACATTTTTTAACTAAACTTTGAAAATGTTAAATTCCGATTTAGAGATATAACAAACTTGAGTTTTATAACTTGTGAATTTTTTAAACCGCACTCATCAATATTATCTAGCGGAGGGAAGGGAAGAAAGGTTAACACAACTATATGTCCTGCCTCAATCTCCAAGTGCAACAAAATGTACATCCATTTTCCACTACAAATCACGATAGAATTTTCTCTACAACTGACCAATTACAGCCACCAATTCCAATTAATTAAAATCCTAATTCATTAACAATTTATGAGACCAAACCAAGCTAAAAAATAAACTAGTTAAAACCAAACTCACTAAATTAGGGGTATACAAATTTGGATTTGATCCACAGGATTAACAATATTTATCCGTATTTGATCCGCAAATCCATTGAATTATATCCAAATCGATATACAAATAAATAAAATCGGATGGTGAATTTCAAATAGGTATTCGCAAACTTAGTCACATATCTGAATCATAATATTTTGCAGATAAATATTTTATTTTTATTATTTAAGAATTTAATAATATTTTAGTAGTAACAAGTGTAAAAGAGTGAAAAAATTTAAATCTTTTTCAAGTTTTAGAATTTTGATTTTGTTGACCAATAATATCCGATATTTGATCTGATCGGATTTATAAATTTGCATATCAAGTCGGATAAGATCTCCAAGTCTAAAAATTGTATATATCTGATCCAATTTAATGTTTTAGTGCGGATCAAATTGAAAATTTACATATATCCTATCCGATTCAAGCGTACCCCTACACTAAACCAATATATTCAAACCAAATCTACAAATTAGTGAATCTCAAATTAAGATCATTGTCCCAAGCACACTTAAACCAAGCATGTTTAGCCACTAAACTCAAACCAAACTTAAAAACCCTCTAAGTGCTGAACACGTAACAAAATCTGCTTACATAGAATATTAAGTTAGTGTGCTAATAGTTAAGTGCTTCGTTGTCACTCTTTGATTGATAAGGGACTGACATAAGGCACTATTGCATTGGTTAAAGACCCATTAATCCAAATCTATAACAAAAGGAAACGACAAATAATCCTTTTACAAATCATTGTTTGAACACTTAACATGAATATTAAAATTGAGACATATGGATCCCCATAGTGACAAAGCAACTATAGAATTCTTTGCTTCTTGGTCCTCTTTCATCTTTGCTAATCTCTCCCTTTTTTCGTCATTAGTGTCGACATCCTCATAAAGTATGGCAACATATAATAATTGATCAACACAAAAAATTTCAAATAGTTACCTTTTAATAGTTAGATTCATATTACAAAAATGTTATAATTTTGACATTTAGATCTCAGAGGATATAACATCAGGGCTTTGTCGGACGAGTGACATGAAAAAGCCACGAATACCATCATGCAAGCTTAAAAAAAAGCAGGACCACAAAATGGCAAGAAATGGGAATTTAAGAACAGAACATGATTGGGATCCACAACCCTCGTTTTCACAAAATACTTAAAACATATTACCAAGGAATTCCCATTTACGTTTTGATCAAGCAGCCATGTAACGAAAAGAGTTACCATCCTATTATTATAACTATAAGTATTCATTTTCAATATGATATATACTATTCTATAAGCTTAATAATATACAATACAAAATAACGAGGGAATAACTGAACAACCTCCATGGACATGACAATGAATTTCGTTACTTTGTAACCTATATAAAAATAAAAAAAGAAAAAGAAAAGAAAAGAAGACAAAAATCTATATAGAAAGTAATCCAGATGAAGAACACGAAAATTCAGATCTAGGCCAAAAATAAAATAAAAACCTCATGATATCTCCCTCCTTTGCTTTTTGCTTTTGCCGCAGAGATAGCTCTATAACTCATTTTTATATCCTTTTTTTTTTGCGCAATATCTCAAACTCAATATATACATGCCTGTCTTTATTCAACCCCACCAAAACCCTACATATTTCTGAGATATTCCTTACCTTCTCCAAATTCTTGAACCTTATCTTCATGAAGAACAGAGGAAAGAAAGGAAAAATGACTGAATACAACAGCACAACAGCGCGATGCAGGACTTACATCATTGTTCAATTCCTTAGTATGAATTCCAAAACCCATGAACTGTCAGTATGTCCTGATATGTGCCGTTAAGATTGGACAGCCAGCCTTTGGAGATGCTCAAAGAAAACTTGAAGACTCACATCATCAGTGAAGATTATGTCTGAACCCGCAGCCATCTCGTGTGCATTATTATATGTTGCTGATGGATTCAGCTTCGCTAATAAAAATCTAGCCTGTTAGATACCAACAAAACCTTGGTCAGGTTCCTATCATGGTTATTCTGAAGTAATAATCAATCTGATTGGACAAATAAAAGGGGCGAAGAAAAAAAAAACGAAAAAGTAAAAAACAGCTAATTTGTTGTTTGACTTGGAAATTTACTAATTTAGAATTAATATAATACCTCACTTTTGATATGGACAGATTTTAGAAAAAGATCATGACTAGCAAATAAGACAAATAACAAGCAAAATGGTATTGGTAAACCACACTAACCTGGGAACCATGTTGATCGCACACTACCAATCTAGGAACAGGGAAACGTTCTCTAATTATCATTTGGGCATCATGATGTGGAGCTTGTAATAGTTGTGCAAATGCCTGTGCAATATTGAAGTTAGCAAAGTAGGACAAGAAACTATGATGAATGCAATACCGGAGATTAATTGTTTTAGGTTTTAAAAGCAAATATCGATCTGTGAGCACAATTTTTCAACTAGAAAAACATCTTTAGCAGGACATGAATAAGAACATACCTGGTGTTCTGGTTGGTTCTGGTATCCCAAGTTGCGCCACTGAGCTATTGTCATCCCGTGATAAATTACCACACTAAAATATGAATCTAACAACAGAATGCGGTCTGCAGCGATGGATGCTACATCTAATAAGGCAGGGCCAGGTAGTGAATTGAATGAATATGATATTAGCGATGGCTGAATCATGACAGCAGCATTACTAATATTTTCTCTGTTTAACAACATGCGGAAGTAGGCAGTCTCATCTGGACTGTTGTTGAAAACCTGTCAATGCATATCACCCCCCACATGCAACAAAGTTTAAACAAAGAAAATTGCAAATCAGGATAGGAAAAATATTGCAATAAAAGATACCTGTACAAACTGTGACCGCCGCAGATTAAACATAAATTGGGGGAAGAGTGAAAATGCAGGGTTTAATGTAAAAGATGATGGATCATCCTTGCGATAGTCACCAAATTTAGAACAGACGCGAATGAGGTATCGATCCAACCACCGTGTGGCATCAAATGCTTCCTGATCAAACAAGAAGTTATGCTCAGTTAGGCATTTGTATAATAAAATACTTGATATAAATTTTGCCACATGTAATACATGTCCAACAAGGTGGTTTTGATGTTAGATGAAATGGTTACTTCTCTAGCAGAGTTAACATGAGTAATTATCTCAAAATATTAAGCTATTACACTAAGGTTGTTTGACTTAGAATTCTCTAACATGTAATACATGCTCGTCTACCTTATGCTAAGCTATGATCACACCCATGACCATTGGGACATCAACATTTTAACAACATATCAACTAGTGCCTATCTAAAATGTTTAAGCTACTACATCCAAGAAAAAGGGGATAATGCAAGGATATCCACTATCCCCTTTTTGTTTTCCTCTCATGTGGATGTTGAGTCACTTGGACTTCAAAAAAATAAAAATAAAAGATAAAAAGATAGGGACCAGTGAGGGGGATAACCATTGACAGCATGATTTTGGTTAATGAGTTAGCATGCCTTGAAAACACAAGAATTAATAGGGATGCTAAGTGGCATGCTTAAGTACATAGGTGGGTTACAACCATTCAATAAGTAGGAACATGGACGATGAGACAGTTAAAAAGGCAATTTTTGCAGTTAGCCAATAGTAAAACTAACGAATCACTAATAAGGAGTTGTAATACATTTTTAGGAACACTAATGAGAACAAAAGATAGAAAAAATAATAGTGATATACCTCAGTCTCCATTTTCAAAGAAGCATATCTAGCCATTACCACGGCAGCAGTTTCTTGGTCAAATCCTTGAATCAGTTCCTGATGAGAAAATCATGTTACTAAATTAAAATCCCATAATTAATGAATCTATCAATTTCCTTGTCATCAAATATTCTCCATACAAAGAAAATAATGCAGGGAATAACAAAATTTAAGAAAAAGAAAAAGAAACAACCACCAAACTGTACAAATAAAAGTAAAATGAAACTACCTCAGTGCTAACAGAACTATCTACCCATCTTCTAGTTACTGTTGTGACTCGAAGCACTAATTGACCATCTGGGCTCTGGTAGCTGCAACAAGAAATGACCATCAACATTTAACTCCCAGAAGGATGCTGGAAAGTGGCATATAGTATATATAAGGGATAAGATATAAGAGATGCTATCAAGCAAAACCTTGTAAGAAACTGCAGGTACAGCTGTTGGTTGGCAGCATTTGGTGTGTTTGACCGGTCACTTGATGAAAGATCAAACATCACTGTCAAGCACGTACTCTTGTCAAGACCACACATCTTCCATGCTGTTGTATTCCCCTCTCCTATTACAGTGTCAGCAACAGAAGGCCCTTTCTGCAGAATGTAAAAATAATAACCGTCAAAATCCAGAAATATCATGTCGTGCATATCTTAGTTCTTGAGCCAACACAAACGCCAATTTCAGAGCCAATTATGTATATGTATAGGAAATTGAGTTTGAAATAGAAGATGCTTCAACCTTTTCCAATGATGTGCAAGGTCCAATTATTCCCTGAATTTTGATTTCCTTTGAACAATTTACCTCGAGGGTACCACTGAAACATAAACCAAGTTTGGCAGTAAGCATGCTTGATAGCACGGGAAGATATCTTAGAGAGAATAGGAAACAAGGAAAAAGGAAGAATGACAATACAAAATAAAACATGAAAAACAATATCGATAGCCCAAAATCAATCAAAAGGTGAAGTCAAATAATAATTCTCAACAATAATTTAAAAAAAAATAACACCAAAAAACCCACACATTCATTAAGTGTCACCAAGTGAATTGGTCCAAAAAACTTAAAAAGATGGTACCCTTCAGATCTTCAAGACATGCATAAATAGATAGAAGCAAGCTTTAGGAGGTTAGTGGAATAGCCCTAAAGGCCTAAATTGAATCCTATATTTTTCCCCTTATTTTTGCTTTCACTAGTGACTTATTATTTGATAGTACATTTAAAATGTACCCAGAAATTCTCTCCATATTGGTAGCATTTCTTCACAATGTAACATGCTTCTCATAAAATTGAAAATACCTACTTTCTCATTGATGTAATGAAACATTGATTACATGTCAATGCTAAAGAAAGAAGGACCAAATATACCTCTCCAAAAGAAATCCCTTAAAATCCAGATTAAGTATTAACTCACTAGCAAACAATTACTACAGAAAAGGTTGGGATCCAATGAAAGCAAGGAGGAAGCGAAATAACAGCCGTGAACAGAAGGCCAAAATAAACTGAAATTAGGTGAAAAGAAAACCAAGCATAACATCTGAATAAAAGATTACTTACTTGAAACAGAGACCAAGAGCTTGTTCCCCATCCTCAAAAACGCGCTTAAAAGAGTCCCTAAAGACTGAATGACCAAAACTTTCAGACAAGACAACAAGGCCACCAGTTCTTTCAACTGCGACTTTCATTTCCGCAACTCCAACCTTTAATATTAAAGCATCCATGAATTAGTAGAAGACAAAGAATGAGAATAACCAGATCCTAATAGTTTTCTTAAAGCAACATTCTTATAATGAGACCAGCTCTTTTTTTATGGAAGTCACTGATAAGGTAAGAACTCAAGATAGTTTCAGTGTCAAGAGGATAAAGCAAGCTTGATAATCATAATGTCATCAATATAATGTCCCAATGTTTGTAAATGGCACATATATCAATCACGAGTATATATGGTTTCACAGGCTTTGATGCCAACTGTTGTCAGATCAAGAGAGAGATGCCATTCAGGAGATACCCAAACAAGTCCGGAAAACTTCTTCAGCCGAAATGCAAACTATGGATGACATTCTTCTAGCTAGTCAATCATGAAATAAGGGTAACATATAACACATTTTAGTGAAACTGAATTAAGGGTACAAAGATACGAGGATGGTTGCAAAGTTTTGGTTCGAAAATTGAAAAAATCCAATGTATAAAAACTGTAAATGTTCGAAAACAATTTCTAGGTATAATGATGCCTTTTAACATAGAATTTGGGGGAAAAAATTGCACCCGGGGCGGGGGATGATTTACCCGCTGATCAAAACTCATGCCAAGTGATTCAGAAGTCTCAGTTTCAGAGACCAATCAGATCTCTGAGACCAGTCAGATATGTGATCTATCCATGCATTCTTTATCCAACTATATCTGTGAAGGAAATCGAGCAGTATGAGAAAATAAGTATTCTGACACAAACCTGATCAAGTGCAGAGGCAAAAAGATCTAAAACATGACCCTGGCTAACCAGCTGTTTGGCAATACTCTCATAAAATTTGACTGCCTTCTTAAAGTATGGAGCTGCATCTTTATCAAGATCTTTATGAGAACGCACTGGGTCAGATAGATCCTTTGACACAATCTGCATAGTAATTTCAAAATCAGAATTTGCCGCATTAGAAATGTTCTGTGGCTGATTTACTTATTTTGGTAGAAAAAGATATTCTGCAAGAAGAAAGGAAAGTAACAAAGAGGACGAGACAACCAAACCAAAATAAAAGATAAGTCCTAATGCACACCAATCCCTTCAAATGTCAGATGACAATATCCCCATGAAATAAACCAGAAGCATAGCACAAAGCAAAGTAAGAAATGTAACCCTGTCTCAAATAAAGTCTA
>NC_029788.2:2381986-2382495 GCF_000816755.2 Arachis ipaensis | reverse complement strand
CTAGCAGTTTTTCTCTAACCAAATACACCAAAGCACAACATTAACCAGTGATTGCTACAAGATCTTTGCATCTTTGTGAGAGATTAAGGAGAAAAATATGTAAATCCACTAAACTCATGATTCGTGCTAATAGATTGTTCAATAACTGTCCTGTAATTACTTGATTTCTTTCAACTTAATAAGTTTACATGCAATCTTTTGTGCAATTTTAAATTAAGAAAAAGAGACAGAGTTGCCCCTTTCTTATTCTCCATCAAAAATCAAAATGTCAGTGACACAGAAAAACTTAAATCTTGTGAACTCACCATTATAGTATCTTAATATAGCAGCATGCCTACCTCTTCTAAACAAAGGAATATAAGTGGTTTAAATCTATTCGATTCAAACACTTCCACTTCTAAGATTGCTAGTGAAATATATGGTTTCAGTACAGCACCACTTCAATGCATCAGACAAATTACAAAATTTAAAATTATATAATAATAATAATAAATAAAATAATATGATTT
>NC_029788.2:2377561-2381677 GCF_000816755.2 Arachis ipaensis | reverse complement strand
TTTTGAGTACAGTATCTGGTTCTCCAACCCATCAATGAAACTTAAACACCAGATAAATGAGAGTTAAACCTCAAAGCGGTTCCTGAAGTTGCACTCGAGTCCCAAAGTGGTCCTTAAAGTTAATAGTTACCCAATTTCATCCTCAAACTTGCACTCCGGAACTCATACTAGTCCCTAAGGCATTTTCCGTCCATCGGAACACTGAAACGACGTCGTTTTGTATTTATAAAAAAAAATTAAAAAAAAAAGAAGAAAACACGAGCCTCCCCTTCCCCTTCCCCAACCCGAGGCCCTTTTGTCGCCGCCTCTCGCCAGCTTCTGTCATGGCACCGCGCCGCTCGCCCCCCTCTCCAACCTAGTCTCTCACACTCTTGTCTCCTCTGTCTCCCTCTACCTCCCTGATCCCTTTTATATTCCCTAATCCCGAAATTAATTCGTCACTGCACTCCTTGAGTGAAGCTGAGATCTTCGAGCAAACCTATGAGAGGTGCCGCACTGCTCCCATGAAAGGTGTTTCCTTCACCGTTGATCAATTCACTGAGGTCCTTGAAAAAGTATGATTTTGATCCAAGGTTGGCACCAAGGTCAGTTCGCTTCGCTTCGGAGTTTTTTTTTTTTTTTCAATTGTTTTTTAACTGCAATGGAGTTTATCCTGTCATTGGTTGCATAAAATTTTGTACTTGATAAATGGATTTTGTGGTTTAGGTGGAAGATGACTTTGAATTGAGTTTGTTGAAATGGTGTGTATTGATGAGTAATGCGATTTTTTAATTAACATGTCTGTGGAAATTGATGGTTGGTTGTGTATGAAGAAAAACAAAATGAGGTAATGGAGGAATTAATTTTGGGATCAGAGGGAGATAGAGAGGAGACAAGAGAAGAGGGAGAGACAGAGAGGAGACAAGAGTGTAAGAGACTAGGTTGGAGAAGGGGGCGTGCGGCGCAGCGCCGTGACGGAGGCCGGAGAGAAGCGGCGACAAAGAGGAAGGGGAACGGGAGGCTCTGGTTTTCTCTTTTTTTTTACAAATACAAAACGACGTCGTTTCAGTGTTCCGATGGACGGAAAAAGCCTCAGGGACTAGTATGAGTCCCGGAGTGCAACTTCGAGGATGAAATTGGGTAACTATTAACTTCAAAGACCACTTTGAGACTCGAGTGCAACTTTAGGGACCACTTTGAAGCTTAACTCAATAAATGAGCATGGTACAAAATGTCCAACAATTCCAGTGGTAGCAACACATTCCTAACGTTAGAAAGTTAGATGAAGTTTTCCTATTACTAACATTTTTCATCACAATAAAAACACTAAAACAGTCTTGAACTGAGAATAATATTCAGCCAAAATTAATAATTCACAACAAACAAAAAATAAATCATACAGCTAAGAGCAGAGAACTGATTTACCGTGCCAGGTCCTTCAGTGCAAGGACCTCCAACCAACGCAATGATTCTAGCCCCTGTCCCAGGAATACAAGCACCAAGCAAACCCGCCGCAACACTCAAAGCCACACCAGTGCACCGTGCTGGACGACTGGCTGGTGGGACAGGCCATTGGTCAGTCTGCAACTCATCTAGTAGCTGGAAGAAAAAACAATAGCACAACAAATTTATGAACAAACCCTCAATTGGAATGTTGGAGTAAGAACACGAATAATACTTCAGGTTCAAGTATCTAGCTTAAACTACTGGTGTCTTTTAGTTAGTGTATTTATTTATTCAAGTTCATAATATCCACTTTACTAAGAAACACAAAATCAGGACTCAACCATTAATTTATTTTACGATCGGCATGCATAATAGTGTGAACTGTGAAGGACAAAATTAAAAAAATTAATAACATACTCTTCAATAAACAAGAATGAAAGATAAGCTGCAAAGAGAAATGATACTTGCTCCACTTTTTGGTACAACTCAAGTATATATCTTCATTTTTTTATATTCAAAAAATTTGTTTTTGGCATTCTCACTCTTTTTAACTTTCAATTTTAATACTAAAAAGAGAAGGTGTAGCAGTGTACACAAAATTAGTAGTGTGCTGAGTGTTCTAATCATTTAAGCAAAGCCTACAATTTATGTTCATCTTCAACTCACTAAAAAGCTACACAATGCAAAACAGAAATTCAGCTAGAAAAAAATATATTGAAAAAGAGAAAGAAAAACACCACACTACCGAATTGAGAGTGTATTCGCAGTCCGAAGCAGGCAGCAAGAACCGCGAAACGCCAGAGGAAGCCGGAACGAAACCACCGGGGCCGCCCTGCGCCAATCCCTTCTGAGGCACCCTTCCAAGTCCCAGCTGGTCCAAAATCTGGTCCTTGGAAATCTCCTTCGCTCCACGGAACACATAAACTTTAGACATATCACTGAATCCCAATTCATGGACCTGCACCTGCGTCCCGAACGACACGAATCCGACGAGAGCATTATCCGGGAGCAGCTCGATCGCCTGCCGGAGGGCGGACTTTGCGAATTCCAATTCCTCAGCGATCATACAGGTATCAAGGACGAATACAAAGACCGGCGGAGGAGGCGGCGGAGGCGCCTGTGAGTGCGTTAGGGAAGCGGGGTCTAACGAGACGGTTGGGACGGTGTACTCGATGGTAGTGTACTGAGGGTAGAGCTCACCGGGGAGGTTGGTTTCGGAAATTTGGGAGTAGTGAGGGGGGAAGCGGTTGCGCTGATAGCAGAAGGGGCAGATCCAGATCTTGGCGGTGAAGTCGACGCGCGAGAAGGGGTTGAGGGCGGAGGTGCAGGTTTTGCAGCGTAACGGGGAGTATGGGAGGCGGGGGATGTCCGTGTGAGGGCGTATGATGGAGATTGTGGCGGCGAGTGGGATCACGCACTTGCTCGCTTCGACCTTCGTGCTTGGCCATATGTTCCACGTCATCCGCACTCCGTCGACCCCCTCGGGATCTGTGTTCGCTATCTCCGACATTGTAAGGATTTATTATTAGCTTATTATTATGATGATGACGTCGTAGAAGAAGATGAGGAATTCAAGTGTGCGTGTGTGTGAGAGAGAAAGGGAGAATTAGAAGTTGTGTGTTTGGGGACCCCTTTGAGAATTGAGAGAGAAAGGGGTCAACACTCAATACACAGCAACGCGATGATGTGTTTTCGATGAGTTTGCTGCGCAGCAGAGCATTGGAAGGTGACGGAGGGAGAGACCGAGAGAGAAAAGACTGTATTTAAAAGACTGTTTATTTTATGAAGGGGTTATATCTTTTTTTGGGGCGTGAGAGGCACGTGTTTGTTTGTCTTGCGTTAATGGTTAAGCTTAATTTGTAAAGACTTAGGCTGTGTTTGGAAAATAAGTTTTAGAGAATAAGATTGCGTTTAAGTTTTTTTGAACTGTTGTTATTTGATATTTGGTAACTTTTTTTTAGATACAGACGTGATTTTGCATGCTAAAAGCGTGTTTAAACAAGAAATTGTAGTTTCTGAAATTACTTAATGTGCTTTACGTTTGTTGCTGGTCATTAGGGTTGGAAGTGAGTCAAGCCAACTTATGAGCCAACTCGAGCTCGACTCATTAATAGTTCAATAAACTCAATAAACTGAAAACTGAACTCGCAAGCTGATGAGCCGAGTTTGAGCTTTGATAAGCTCAGCTCATTAGTTTGTAAGTTAGCTCGATTATATATAAAATATTAAAAGTATGGAATGTATGGAATTAATTTTTACTATTTTTTTTTTGATATTTCTTTTGATAATTTCAGTTATTACTGGTCATCCCAACCTTCACTCGGCTCGACTCAGCTCGATCTGGTTCGAGTTTGAGCTGAGTGCTTTTAATTCGAACCGAGTGTCGGGCTGAATAATTGTTAGCTCGGATAAAGCATTCGAGTTCAAGCTGAGTTGCTTTCGAGTTTATTATCCTTGTATTAGATATTAACATATAGTTATTTAATATTGAATATATATAATTTTTTATAATTTTTTATTTAAATTATATAACAGATAGATAGTTAATATTAAAAAATAAATAGAGAATGTAGTTTTAATATATATTTTTTACTGATATTTTAAAATTTGTTAATTCTTGTAATTATATATACATTTTAATATATAATGATAAAATATACATATATAAATATAATTTAATAATTATTCGTA